>NW_022631097.1:4296158-4375640 GCF_010015895.1 Lontra canadensis | reverse complement strand
TGACTGTTTCAATCTCCTTACTGGTTATGGGTCTGTTCAGGCTTTCTATTTCTTCCTGGTTCAGTTGTGGTAGTTTATATGTCTCTAGGAATGCATCCATTTCTTCCAGATTGTCAAATTCGTTGGCGTAGAGTTGCTCATAGTATGTTCTTATAACTGTCTGTATTTCTTTGGTGTTAGTTGTGATCTCTCCTCTGTCATTCATGATTTTATTTATTTGGGTCCTTTCTCTTTTCTTTTTGATAAGTCTGTCCAGGGGTTTATCAATCTTATTAATTCTTTCAAAGAACCAGCTCCTACTTTCATTGATATGTTCTATTGTTTTTTTGGTTTCTATTTCATTGATTTCTGCTCTGATCTTTATGATTTCTCTTCTCCTGCTGGGTTTAGGGTTTCTTTCTTGTTCTTTCTCCAGCTCCTTTAGGTGTAGGGTTAGGTTGTGTAGCTGAGACCTTTCTTGTTTCTTGAGAAAGGCTTGTACCGCTATATATTTTCCTCTCAGGACTGCCTTTGTTGTGTCCCACAGATTTTGAACCGTTGTGTTTTCATTATCATTTGTTTCCATGAAGTTTTTCAATTCTTCTTTAATTTCCTGGTTGACCCATTCATTCTTTAGAAGGATGCTGTTTAGTCTCCATGTATTGGGGCTCTTTTCAAATTTCCTCTTGTGATTGAGTTCTAGCTTCAGAGCATTGTGGTCTGAAAATATGCAGGGAATGATCCCAATCTTTTGATACCGGTTGAGACCTGATTTAGGACCGAGGATGTGATCTATTCTGGAGAATGTTCCATGTGCACTAGAGAAGAATGTGTATTCTGTTGCTTTGGGATGAAATGTTCTGAATATATCTGTGATGTCCATCTGGTCCAGTGTGTCATTTAAGGCCTTTATTTCCTTGTTGATCTTTTGCTTGGATGATCTGTCCATTTCCATGAGGGGAGTGTTAAAGTCCCCTACTATTATTGTATTATTGTTGATGTGTTCCTTTGATTTTGTTATTAATTGGTTTATATAGTTGGCTGCTCCCACGTTAGGGGCATAGATATTTAAAATTGTTAGATCTTCTTGTTGGACAGATCCTTTGAGGATGATATAGTGTCCTTCCTCATCTCTTATTATAGTCTTTGGCTTAAAATCCAATTGATCTGATATAAGGATTGCCACTCCTGCTTTCTTCTGATGTCCATTAGCATGGTAAATTCTTTTCCACCCCCTCACTTTAAATCTGAAGGTGTCTTCGGGTTTCAAATGAGTTTCTTGTAGGCAACATATAGATGGGTTTTGTTTTTTTATCCATTCTGATACCCTGTGTCTTTTGATTGGGGCATTTAGCCCATTAACATTCAGGGTAACTATTGAGAGATATGAATTTAGTGCCATTGTATTGCCTGTAAGGTGACTGTTATTGTATATTGTTTCTGTTCCTTTCTGATCTACTACTTTTAGGGTCTCTCTTTGCTTAGAGGATCCCTTTCAATATTTCCTGTAGAGCTGGCTTGGTGTTTGCAAATTCTTTCAGTTTTTGTTTGTCCTGGAAGCTTTTAATCTCTCCTTCTATTTTCAATGATAGCCTAGCTGGATATAGTATTCTTGGCTGCATGTTTTTCTCGTTTAGTACTCTGAGTATATCATGCCAGCTCTTTCTGGCCTGCAAGGTCTCTGTGGATAAGTCTGCTGCCAATCTAATATTTTTGCCATTGTATGTTACAGACTTCTTTTCCCGGGCTGCTTTCAGGATTTTCTCTTTGTCACTAAGACTTGTAAATTTGACTATTAGGTGACGGGGTGTGGACCTATTTTTATTGATTTTGAGGGGGGTTCTCTGAACCTCCTGGATTTTGATGCTTGTTCCCTTTGCCATATTGGGGAAATTCTCTCCAATAATTCTCTCCAATATACCTTCTGCTCCCCTCTCTCTTTCTTCTTCTTCTGGAATCCCAATTATTCTAATGTTGTTTCGTCTTATGGTGTCACTTATCTCTCGAATTCTGCCCACGTGGTCCAGTAGCTGTTTGTCCCTCTTTTGCTCAGCTTCTTTATTTTCTGTCATTTGGTCTTCTATATCACTAATTCTTTCTTCTGCCTCATTTATCCTAGCAGTGAGAGCCTCCATTTTTGATTGCACCTCATTAATAGCTTTTTTAATTTCAACTTGATTAGATTTTAGTTCTTTTATTTCTCCAGAAAGGGCTTTTATATCTCCCGAGAGGATTTCTCTAATATCTTCCTTGCCTTTTTCGAGCCCGGCTAGAACCTTGAGAATCGTCATTCTGAACTCTAAATCTGACATATTACCAATGTCTGTATTGATTAGGTCCCTAGCCTTTGGTACTGCCTCTTGTTCTTTTTTTTGTGGTGAATTTTTCCGCCTTGTCATTTTGTCCAGATAAGAGTATATGAAGGAACAAGTAAAATACTAAAAGTGTGTCAACAACCCCAGGAAAATATGCTTTAGCCAAATCAGAAGAGATCCCAAATCGTGAGGGGGGGGGGGGAAGGGGATATAAAGATGTTCAGAAAGAAAAAAAGAAAAGAAAAAGAAAGAAAAAGAAAAAAGAAAAAAGAAAGAAATAAAAAAAAGAAAACCAATAATGAAAAAATATAAAAAGGAAAAAAATATATATATATTAGATAAACTTTCAGAAAGTGGTTGATTTTCTGTTTCTAGAATTGCTGTTCTTCTTCTCTTCGATCTCCCATTGGATTTGTAGGTGTTTGCAATCTTTAGATAAGCTATCTAGCTGATCTCCCACTACCTGAAGTAGTCTCAGCTGCTACTTCTCCACCATCTTGACTCCTCTGAAAAACTTTTTATTTGAGGATAATTTTAGATTACTGAATTGTAAAAGTTGTACAGAGAATTCCCATTTATCCCAAAGCCAACTTCTTCAACTCAAAATTGGAATATTGATCTTGATACAATGCTATAAACTAAAACCAGAATCTATTCAGGATATTTGCTTCACAGCATATAGGTTTCTGATCAATGTATAGTTACGTATCTACCACCTCAGCTCCATAGAGAGTAGTTTTATCACCTCCAAAATATCCTTGTATGGTTCCTTTATATTCAACTCTTCCCCTGTATTCACTGATCCCTAAAACCACTAATCTTTTCCTCTCACTTTTTTTTTTTTTTTTTTTTTTTGGCCTTTGTACAGTATCACATAAAAGGAATTACACAATATGCTATCTTTGGAGTCTGGTCTGTTTCACCTAGCAAAATGCATTTAAAAATGTATTTATGTTGTGGTGTGGATCAACAGTTGTTCTTTTTTATTACTGAATAGTGTTCTACTGAACGGATATATTGCAGTTTAATTACCCACTCATGAGTTGAAGGACATCTAGGTTATTTCAAATTTTGGTAATTGTAAATGAAGCTGCTAACTATAAACATGTACAAAGTCTTGTTTGAACAAAAATTTGCATTTCTCTTGAGTATATACTTAGTTGTGGGATTTCAGTGTCATATGACAGATATGTTTAATTTTATGAGAAATTTCCAAGCAGTTGTCTGAAGTGGTTGTACCATTTTGTATTACTTCCAATAATATGTTAGAGTTCCAGTTTAGTTAATTAGTTCTAGTTAGTTCTAGTTCTAGTTCCACACTCTCACTTGAATTTGAGATTGCCATTTACACATTTTTAGCTATTCTAATAGGTATGTAATGGTATCTTGTGGTTTCAATTTGGTATTCCTTAATGATTAATGATGCTGAGAATCTTTTCATATGTATATTTGTTACATACATACATATATATATATATATATATACACACACACACACACACACACACACACACACACATATATGTATTTGGTGAAGTGCTGTTCAGATCTTTTGCTTGTTTTAGAATTGGTTTTTTTTATTTTCTTTTTTTAATGGTAAACATATTTTTGGCAGGCAATTCATTTTATTTTATTCTATTATTTATTTTTCTGTTGAAGTATAGCTGACACACAATCCTACGTTAGTTTCAGGTGTACACCATAGTGATTCAACAAGTCTATGTTTTGTGCTAGGCTCAGCACAAGTGTAGCTCCCATCTGTCACTGTACGACAGTGTTAGAATACTAGTGATTATATTCCTGTGTTGTACCTTTCATCCTCATGACTTATTCTTTACATATCATCTTTTGTTTTCTTACTGTCAAGTTTTTATAGTTCTTGGTCAGAAATACGATTTGAAAATATTTCCACCCAGTCTGTGGCTTATCATTTCATTCTTTTATCAGTGTCTTTTCCAGAGCAAACATTTTAAATTTAATAAAGACCAATGCAATAATTTTTTTAAAATTTTAAAAAAATTTTTAAAAATGAGGTCTTATTTTAAAATTCTTTGACCAATCTAAGGCCATACAGATTTTCTCTCTTTTTTTTTTTCCTAGTAGTTTTATAGTTTTACACTTTATATTTTAATCTGTGACCAGTTTGGAATTAAATATTGTGTAAGGTATAAGAGGTATAGATTAAGGTTTATTTATTTATTTTTTTTACTTACTTACTTGTGACCATCCAGTTATTTCAGTACAATATGTTGAAGATTGTTTTTTCTCTATTGAATTGCCTTCATAACTTTGTAAAAAACAAAACAAAACAAAACAAACAAAACAAAAACCCAGAACAAGTAACTGACTGCATTTTGTGTGAATCTATTTCCGAGCTCTATTCTCTCCTGTTGACCTATGTCTCTACTGTTTTGCCAATAGCGCATTGTATTTATTACTGTGGCTTTATAATAAGTCTTGAAATCATGTAGTGTAAACCCTCCAACTTTTTTTCTTTCCAGAATTGTTTTGACTATCCTAGTTCTTTTGACTTGTCATATAAATTTTAGAATAAGCTTATTGAAATCTATTTTAGAAAACTCTTTGGGATTTTAACTGATATTGTGTTGAATGTGTGGGTCTTATTTGAGAGAACTGACTTGGTAGGAATAAAAGTTGCCAGTCCATGATGTGATCTCTCTCTCTCTCTCAGCTTTCTTTGATCAGTGTTTTATATCTATTGTTATAAATATTCTTCACATATTTTGCTAAACTTATACCTAGGTATTTAATTTTTTGGTGTTGTTGTAAATTATGTTGGTTTCTTAACTCTGAATTTCAATTTTTCATTACTAATCTAGAGAGATACAATTGATTTTTACATATAAGCCTTTTATCCCATCATCATGATAGATTAACTTACTGTTTCTAGAATTTTTAAAAAGATTTTTGGGATGTTCTACACAAATAATGATATCTGCAAATTGAGATTGTTTTGTTATTTCTCTAATCTGTATGCCTCCTGTTTCTTTTTCTTGCCTTTTTGCACTAACTAGGACTTCAGGATGTTGTCCTGAAGGATGTTGAATCCAAGTTAAATAGAGAAGTCATCCTTGCCTTTGTCCTGATCTCAAAGAAAAAGCATACAGTTTTCGCCACTAGGTATAATGGTAGCTATAGGGGTGTTTTTATAGATGATCTTCATCAAATTGAGGAAAGCCCTCTCTAATCCTAATTTTCTGAGAGTTTTTATCGTAAATGGATGGTGATTTGTAGGATTTCTGACGTGATTATATGGTTTTCTTCAGTTTGTTTATATAATGAATTACACTGATTTTTGAATGTTGGGTTAGTCTTGCATTCTTGGGATTTTGTTGTGATATATGAACTTTTAAAAATATTGCTGGATTTGATTTATTCATTTTTTTTTGCACAAATGTTCATGATAGATAGTGATCCCTAGTTTTCTTTTCTTGTAGTGTCTTTGTTTGGTTTGGGTATAGGGTAATGCTGGCCTCATAAAATGAGTTGGGAATGAGTTACTTCATCTCCTCTTTTCTAGGAGAGTCTGTGTAAAACTGGTATTATTTCTTCCCTAGATATAAAACTACCTTTCTTTTTTTTTTTTAAAGATTTTATTTATTTATTTGACAGAGAGAGATCACAAGTAGACAGAGAGGCAGGGAGAGAGAGAGAGAGAGAGGGAAGCAGTCTCCCTGCTGAGCAGAGAGCCCGATGCAGGACTCGATCCCAGGACCCTGAGATCTTGACCTGAGCCGAAGGCAGCGGCTTAACCCACTGAGCCACCCAGACGCCCAAAACTAACTTTCTATAAAGCATATACTATGGCACTGTTGCTATTTATAATTTGTAGAAAATGACTGCATTATGGAACTTTCCTGACATTATTCCAGTCAAAACCTATGGATTGCATGAATCTCAGAGTTTAGGGTTTTTTTGTTTTCTGTTTTTAATTTTTTTAAAGATTATTTATTTATTTGACAGAGCCTACACAAGTAGGCAGAGAGGCAGGCAGAGAGATGGGGGAAGCAGGCTCCCCACTGAGCAGAGAGCCCGATGTGGGGTTCAATCTCAGGACACTGAGATCACGACCTGAGCCAAAGGCAGAGGCTTAACCCACTGAGCCACCCAGGCTTCCCAGAGTTTGGGGTTTTATCTTCTAGTTTCATAGATTATTAAAAGTAGGTAAGATATACATATGTTGTTGGAAGTAAATATAAAGAGTTTGGAAAAGGAAACTGTTCCTGTCATATTTCTACATTTTAATGTCCTAGTTAGAACCATACAACTTAGGTGAATGGTCTCTTGCATGAGGCTGTCTTGGCTTGAAGTCCAGTATTTTGATAGAAAGTTCTGAGGGTACGTAAGTCACTTTAAGCTTCAGATCCCTTCTCTCTAAAATGAGAAAAATAAGAGTACCTACTCCTAGTTCTTGTCAACATTAAAAAACTACCAGCATGTACTAAGTATGGAACACATGTTAGTTCTCAACTGTTTAAAGTGTTGCTTAGGGAAAAAAAGATATGTTATTTCTGACTGTAACAGTGAGAAAAAGTTGTTTCTGTTTGGAAGAGAAAGACATTCTGTATTCCTCTTTTTAAAAGCATTTCTTATTTCGAAGCCAAAAGATGTTTTGCATTTTGGCAAGCAACATGTTTTATTATATCTGAAAGGGGACAACTTTGATTTTTAGAAATTGTTACTGTGACATCTCAGTATTATACAACCACAAAGTTTAGTGTATTATGAAAGTTTTAAAAGGGGATACCTCATTCCTGTTCATGTTAAAATTCAAGGTTAAGGATGAACCATTCTTTAGATGAACATACAAGATTATAAATAAGATTCTCTCAAAACAATAAATGAAGTGTGTATAAATTTCAATGATGGGTAGAAGTTTCACAATACAGGTACAGTGAGACAGTGAGTGACACTTCCACTATCCCAGGGACAGAGTGCCCCAAACAGAGAAGGATATTTGGTCCTTCATAAATGCACAAGCAAAGGGTATGGTGGAGAGCGGGTGTCCGTGGAGACAGGGAGGAATAACTGGGAACACAATAGAGGTGGTCTGTGTATATCAGAGGTTGTGGAGGGGAAGCATTTTGTGATTCTGCTCTCCTGGTGTGGTGTGGGGTTCCAGAAATCTCTGGGAAGGAACAAGACTTCTTGTGCTCAGATTAAGGGTGTGGTCTTGTGGGACTGTACCTGACATCGGTGAATAGTGAGGACCTCCACCAGTAAAAGGTAGAGGTATCCAACCGGTAAAAAGTCAGGAGAGTGACCAGAAGTGAAGGACTCTGGGCTGGTATGCCCATGGGACCTGGCATGAGAGGCTTTATAATTAGAGGCAACAAAGTGTCCAGCCCTCCGTCCAATGTCTTGATGATGACCTGACAGCTCGTTTGGGGTCTCTGAGAGGTTGGGAACATGGTGGAATTCTGTTTCCATGTGCATTCTGCAGAGTTGATAACAATACCTCCTGGTTTACTATCTCTATCCAGGCTCGTACTCTGCTTGATTCACACTAAATCCCACAGTTCAAAGGTCAGGAGACTAGGGTCAGAAGAGCGATGTTACTTTCCAAGGTCCTATTCCTAAAATCAACCTCAAGAGTATATGATTCTAAAGCCGTGCTCTTTTACAAGATCACACTATTGCACTATTGTTTTCTGCTAGTTAAATTATCTTTCTAAAGTGTCGTTTTGTTTTGTTTTGTTTTCACAAGTAGGGAGCCCTGCTGACTTAAGTCTGTAAATTAATCTAGGTTTCTTGGGCCACAGGGATCCCCAGTAGGAGGCTTATGTGTCCATCTCTGGAAAATACTATATTTTAAGATTTATATTTGAGATTTTAATATATATTTATATAATATATATTTTTATATATTTATATATTTTTATATATATTTGAGGTTTTTTCTAATTATAAAACAGCATATATTAATTATAGAAAACAGGGTAATTAAAGACAAAGTAAAAGAAATTCACTCATATCACCCGTAATTCTGATTTTTTTAATAAAAAATTATATAATTTTAAATAATTAAAGTAAGAAGCAAAAGCCTCATCCTGCCCCCAGAAGTAACCCCTGTCAACAGCTCATTGAACATACCTCTAGACAGATATTCTTTTGATTTGAGGCTGTTCCCATTGCTGCCTCTAGTATGGCTGCCTTTTTCATTACTGGCAAATACCAAACAGAGAAGGTATCTAATACACTGGTTTCTGCCAAAGGTGTTCTTCTATAGTATTTATTTAACCTTTTGGTTGGTATCTGAAGTATTGGCTTCAGTGTGATATTTAATACAGGAAATGTGTTTCCGCTGCTTTATCTCACGATTGTATCTACATGAAAAGCGTTATGAAACAAATGTCTCTGACAATCAGTCCCTTTATTGGGCATGTCTCCAACACTGGGGAGCGATTGTAAAATAAGACACTGTTTTCAGATGAGGTTCCTAAGAAAAAGGTCACTTGTGCTGGAATTTGAATAGAAATTGCACCATTTCCTCTGTAAAGGTCTAGCATGAAAAGAGAAACATGACTCAGAGATCAGAACATCAGTACAGGAGTCTATAGTAAGAGCTCAAAGGACACTGAAATGTGTACAGTGGGAACGAACTGCTTCCCTCCTTAATTCCAACCCAATCCCTTTACACCGGGATCACACACTCATGCCTCCCGTGGACACACACACACCACACACTCGTACCATACTGCAATATGCCATACACACACATACCACACCATGCACATATGCCATACACACTATACATACACCACTCCCCCAACTCCACACACCATATCAGGCACAGACCCAGTACCTCACTCATACACCACACACACACACCACACATATACTCTACACACTGCATATATGTCATATTCCACACACGATACCTATGTCCTACACACACACCCACACCACCCTCTATGCATAAACTCCGCACCCCATGTCACGCATACATACCACACACACACACACATTTTTAAAAGACATTTATTTGAGAGAGAGAGCACACCTGCATGAATGGAGGGGGGCAGAGTGAAAGAGAATCTCAAGCAGACTCCCCACTCTCCACTGAGCATGGAGCCTAACATGGGACTCCATATTACGACCCACGAGATCATGACCTAAGCTGAAACCAAGCATCAGTCCCTTAACTGTCTGAGTCACACAGCCAACCCACATACATTTTTTTTTAAAGATTTTATTTATTTATTTGACAGACAGAGATCACAAGTAGGCAGAGAGGCAGGCAGAGAGAGAGAGGAAGGGAAGCAGGCTCCCTGCTGAGCAGAGAGCCCGATGTGGGGCTCGATCACAGGACCCTGGGATCATGACCTGAGCTGAAGGCAGAGGCTTTAACCCACTGAGCCACCCAGGTGCCCCTCCACACACATTTTTTAAAACAAAACAAGACCATGTTGTATCTTTCTGTATTGTTTTAAAACTTCTTTTTTTACACTAAATATATTAGAATGCTAGCACAATATTCCCTTATTAGTCAATATTAGGTTATTCCCAATTATTTTGTTATTGTAAATGATACCACAGTTAATATCTTTGCCAGGATGTTCCTTATATTTATATTATATTAGGAAAGATTTTTGGAAGATTTTTAGGTCAAATGATATGCATTTACAGTTTTATGGTATTGCCACATTACTCTCAAAAAGGTTGCACCAATTAACATTATTGCTAGCAGTATATGAAAATGAACTGTTTTTCCCAACTTTTACTTAGCTTCACATTGAATGTTATAAGTATTTTCCTTTTTTATGGTCCATTGGGTGAAAAATATTACCTCACTGTTTTAATTTTTATTCCTTATTACAGTATAAGTGAAATTAGGCAGTTTTTCAGAAATTTATTGGTCATTTGTATTTCCATTACTGTGATTTGCTATCTTTTTCAAATATTTAACATGTTCTGATTTATTTGAAACAATGATTTTTATATCATAAATAATAATATATCTGTTATTTATGTTGCAAATATTGTTGCCAAACCTGCTACTTGTATTTTAGACTTGTCTGTATTTGTATATGGGTATAACACAATCAATTAAATAAGTTATTCTTAGCTTGTGGCATACTATTATCCATATAGAAACTCTTCTGATCTATTGTTTTATTTTACTCTATTTTGTTTTACTGAATTGTATTTTACTTCATTTTATTTTGCATACTTTCCCTTCTATCCTCATTTCTTTTTTAAAAGAGTTTATTCATTTATTTGAGAGATAGAGTAAGAGCAACGGGGGAGGGGCAGAGGAAGAGGGAGAAGCAGGCTCCCCACTAAATAGGGAGCCCGACATGGGGCTCCATCCCAGGACCCCCGAGATCACGACCTGAACCAAAGTCAGACACTCAACCAATTGAGCCACCCAGGTGTCCCATATTCTCATTTCTAATTTCATTTTCTATCCCCTTCCCCAGTATGCACCATTGTGCATCAATGCACACAGAAACAATTGAGTATTTTTTTCCCCTGATTTCTGGACTTTGTGTCATCATTAGGAAAGGCTATTTTCTCTGAATTAGAGTATCCTTTTTGTTTTTGAGGGAGAGAGAGAGTGCACATGCGCTGGCATGTGGTTGGGGGAGAAAGGCAGAGAGACATCTTAAGCAGGCTCTACCCAGCGCAGAGCAGGACTTGGGGCTCCATCTCAGGACCCTGAGATCAGGACCCCAAGATCATGACCTGAGACAAAACCAAGAGTCTGATGCTTAACTGACTGAGCCACCCAGATGTCCCATAGAGTATCCTTATTTTTAACAGCAATATCAAGCCCTCGAGTCAGCTTCAGAATAGTTAGCTTATGCACAAAATGGTTTTCAGTGTTTGTATGTCTTCTAATGTTAATATTTTTAGGATAACTGTTTTAAGGTATAGTTTCTTTACATATAACAGTGCAGCATGAGTTTATACATTGGGATACATTCTCCAATTTCAATTTAGAAATGTGCTAGCTCATCACCTTCCCCAGGAGAGGAAAGACAAGCATGTCTTTTTACCATGCCCTGAAGTCTAGGCTTCCTTGAATCTATTTTCCTATTGTGGTTAGTTTGTGTGGTCTAAGACCTCCCTTATGATCATGTGCTTTAGTCAGCCAAGCTGTAACAAAGTACCATAGACTGGATGGTTTAACAACAAACATTTACCTCTCACAGCTCTGGAGGCTAGAAGTCTGAGATCAGGGTTCTACTAACAGGCAGTCTTCTCACCCTGTCTTCACATGGCGGGCGTGGAGCGAGGGAGACAGAGAGACAGAGAAGCAAGCCATCTCTTGTCTTTTCTTAGGGCACAAATCTCATTTTGAGGGCTCCACCCTCATTACTTAATTATGTCTCAATGTCCACCTCCAAATACCATCACCCTGGGGATTAGGGTTTTGACATATGAATGACATGGGGGGAGGACACACACACATTCAGTCCATAGCATCATGTCATTTTCCTTTTGCCTATAGGTTGGAGACCAAGCTTCCTTATAAGACAGTGTGTGATCTGACCTTCTGTGAGCTTCCAACACAACTTCTGTGAAACTCTGTACTTTGGGTTCCAGCAGCATAAATCCTACTTTGTTTAGCAATGCATACCCAATGCCTAGCATTTCCCCAGCACACTGAATACCCAAAGCTGGCACATAGTAGGCACTTAAAAAACATTTATTGAATGCATAAATGAATGAGTGCTAGGATGAGTGGATTTAGTTCTCAGAGGCATGAACTTCTACCCCCCTGCCATGTCTTTTTGGTGCTGTTTTGTCTAACAGTACCTCCTGTGTTTCTCCCACCCTGGCCCTCCTCCCTGCCTAATTCTGTCTCATCCTTTCAATTCCTCCTTCACCTACAAAGAGCTGGCAATGCATAAGGAAAGGGATATTTACCATAGTAGTACACTGATGGAAGAATTGTAATTTGTACTTGGCAATATGGCTCTATTGATCCATTCTAGTTCTGGGAATGCACCCATGTGTACACAAGGATAGCTGACAAGGTATACATCCCTGTCTTATTTGTGTGGCAGGTGAAATGATAGTTTCACCCCTGCTCTCAGTGGAGAAACTTGGAGACCAGAAAAAAATTGTTCAGGGTGTCATGTGCCCTGATGATTCATGCAGAGGTGTTCTTGGTTAATGTGGAGGCATTAGAAATTGTAATCAGGCCAGGGGTGCCTTGGTGGCTCAGTCAGTTAAGCTCTAGACTCCTGATTTCAGCTCATGTCATGATCTCTGGGCCATGGGGTTGAGGGTTATGTTGGGCTTAGTGTGGAGTCTGCTTGAGATCCTCTCTCCCTCTCCCTCTGCCCCGTTCCTGCTCACTATAAATAAATAAATAAATAAATAAATAAAATCTTTTAAAAAAAGGAATAGTAATCAGGCCAGGAGTAAGGTTGATGCACCTTTGACATAGTTCAGCCAAGGTCATTATCTTGGAAGGAATAGGGTCAGAGTCAAGATCATAGGAGAAATAGGCTTGATCACAAATTCCTCACATAGATTCATGGTAAATTAGGTTTTCTTCAGGTACTTCAGGTGGTTAATCAGTTTCAGCTTCGCTGATGCGGAGACACCAAGAGATACCCATCTCTGTCCATTCTCTGTCCATGTCTAGCAATAAAACCTAACAGAGAGAGGCTCCACTGAAGTTTGGCTGAGGCCTCCTCTGTTACCCTCCAGTGGGGGGCAACTTTCCTGAGCCAGGGGTGGGGACAGTAGATGTCAGAACTCAGGAGGCCTGGGAGGTGAGAGAAACCCAGGGAATCATGGAATATCCACCTGGAATGCCCTCCCGAGAATGAAACAGAAGCACATTACCCATCTTGGCTGGAACAACAAAGGATCTGGTTGTTGGGCAGTTGTTGACCACCACCTCCCTCAACTTCTTTCCATCCTGCCCATAAAGCTGAAATATTTTAGGGTATTTAGCTCATTTATTATTGTGGGAGAAGTGTTACTAACAGGACCCTGAGAAGCCAATGTGTATTTGATCTGAAAAGATGTGAGATTGTATTGATTTTTTGAAAGAATGCAGCCCCTCCTCTATGGCTTTCTGAAGAGCATGAGTCACCCTGCTGTGGTGCTCTGATGGGGCAGGGGCGGGGAGGTGGGCGATGCCAGCCAGCAGAGGACTCCAACTCCAAAAGCTAAAGATACCCTCCCTGGTCCATCCCAAGCCCAGTGAGCAGACAGGCACCCTCTGTGGGACCAAAATGAGGGGGAGGCTGTCATTCAGATCACATTGGTAGTTAGTGACAATTAGAAACAACTGAAACAGAGCGACGGTTAACTAAATGATGGAAATACATACTCTCTAACTATTTGGAGAAATGACATGGACATATATAGAAAGACATCTATGATATTTGTTTTTTTTTTTTAAGCAAGTTGCATAACAGTCTAAGATATAAACCCATTCACCATATGAATATTCTGTATTTGTGTACATGAAGAGAAATAGAACAGGAAGAACGTTTAATAAACCAAAATAGACTGCTCTTTCAGGAAGTTTTCCCTAACGTCAGCAGGAATGGGTGCCTCTTGTCTCTCCCTATTGTAGCATAACCCATTGTAGCACCTACTATCTCTTTCATACCAAATCCTACAGTCTTCCAAAGTGGTTTCTGTTTCCACTCTGCACATCAGACCCTGAGCTCTTTGAAGGCAGGATCCGCATCATACTTGTCCTCATATCATGAGTCTAGCTGAGAACCAAATGGGCCATCAATGAAGAGTGAGGCCAGCGGGACAATAAATCATTCCTTACCATACAATGTAGCTCATTCTCCACCAGTCCTCCTAACACTGTTGAAGTTTTATGGTCAAAAGAAATTATATGGTCCTCACTTTCACTTGGTAAGACTGTCCCAGACTGTGGTGGTGAGAAGGCAATCATGGCTCTTCACCACTTAAGGTCTTCTTTTCCCAGACTTCAATGGAAATTGTGAAGCTTGATCTAAAGGTAGAGAAGTTGCAGTGAGCAGGACTGTTCATTCTGTGTGTGAGGAAGAAGGCCTCCCTTCTCAGCTCAAGCATCTCGCAGTGTCAAAGGCAATGGGTGGGTTGACCTTCGGCGAGGCTTTGCCCCAACATCATTCTCCCATTAGGATAAGAACCATGCTATTTATGAACCTAGTTTGCAGTTTTAAATGAATCTCTTCTATGCAATAATTAAAATGTGAGCATTTGGAAATCTGGCGGAGGGAAAAACATTCCTAAAATTTGCTAATCATACGTTTAAGAAAAATAAATGGAGACAGTCACCTGGAGTCAGAGAGGATTGCATTTTTTTTCTTTTTTTGAGATAAAAGAATTGCCATATGGTAGAAATCAGGTCCCATTGTGACCTGGTTTTAGCCCCTGTTTGGTCATCAGGCTTGTATGTTTTGGAGAAGTAAAATCCTGTCATTTTGAACTAGACATTCCTTGGTTAACAAAGATGCTGCATCTAGAGCACATACCAAGAAGGCGACCATTCCAAAGCTTTCCTATTGGTGTATGTCATTATGACTAGGCTACCCAAGTCACACTCTGCCAAAAAGTAGGTACAGTGTCACTGGTGGAACCTATAAGGCTGTGAAAGAATTTGGGCAACAGGCAGAAGAAAATAAATTAGTAAGTATTAAGTAATGCGTCATAGAGGCAAGAAATACAGTGAGATATAATGATTCACAAAGAAAGTTATTCAGGCTTAGTTTCTGCTATGGACATAGTGGACCTAGTCCTTCACATGATCTAATTTTCCAAAAACGTCAATTGTTATTTGTTGGAAGTATTTTCTGATATTGCAGGCACATTTTTCTTTCTTTAGTCTTACCTTCACTGTTTCACCTCCAAGCAGGCAAAATAAGGACTTGCCTTCTTTAGTGTTAACACCTTTTAAATATTTGTAGACGCTATCGACTACCCAGGTACCCCTTTTCCACCGTTACTTGGCCAATCTACACACCGCCAGGTCTTTTGATCTTAATGCACAAGTCACTCCTTTGATCATTTTGGTGCCTTGTTCTGGACCCTCTCAACTATATCAACTTACTTCTGTTAACAAATAGTGCTTCGAGCAGTCCAGCTACAGTCTTTGGAGAAGCAGATTGCAGAGAGAATATTCCTTTACTGTTCCATGATGTAAATCCCTGAAGCATTTGACCCAACTCAAGATTTTCTTTTTGGCTATAACTGAAGTTATTTCAAGTTTTCAGTTAAACAAGCTATCCTTTAGTTTCTCACAATAATAAAATGTGGGATGGCCTTTATTATTTTTTTTGTTATTATTTATTTTATCACAACTAAATCCTTTAGTTTCTCACAATAATAAAATGTGGGATGGCTTTACCTGGGGGGTTCATAGAAAGATCTCTTTATTGTTATTCTCTGCTGATGAATTTGAATCCACCTTTTTCTGATTTGTTTTACCAGAGCCAGTCAAGCATTTCTATTGAAATGGATAAGCTTTAAAATATGAATTCCACTGTTGAGAGGAAACATTGACCTTGATTCCTAGTAAGCCATAAGTATACTAACTACATGTATTTCCTAGAAGGTTTTTAATTCTGTGCCTAGAATTTGGAAATTTAACCACAGAAAGGGAAAGGGGCAGGGAGAAGTTCACAAAAAGAAGAGAAAAAAACTGAAGATAAATGTTATGTTCTAGATTTCCTAATTTGGCTTAGGGCCAGTCCTGCCCTTAGGGTTCCTTTAGGGACTGGATCAATGCCTTGTATAACTTGGCACCTGTTCTTACCATCTCATACGGCCAAGAAAGAGTGGTTGAATAAATAAATGACTAATTTCTGTTAGGAATTATCAGTTATCTCCTTGGATGGATTAACACATATTCTCTTTTCTAAACTCTGCCTTATTTTGTAATATGTTGTCTCTATTTTTTCCTCTATAAATTATTCTTTGACTCTTTTTACTTTTTATGATGTTCCTCGACTATGTGTGAAAATTTCACCATCCTACCTAGTCTTATTTTCCATCATCCAGAAAAGACAGATTCCACGTTATTCAGGAGTGTGCTTGCTTAATTCAATGTGAATTAATAAGAAGATTTTTAAGAGAATACTATCTTCTCCAAGACCAAGTTTCATGTTCCCTAAAATTTATATCTCTGCATCGTAAACAGTAACAAAGGCCAGCATCTTAATTCCCATGAAAAGTGTGCAAGGCAAAGCAGAGATCTCTAACGAGATCTAGACAATAGAGTTTTGTAAATTAAAAACCAGCCCCTTTCAGTTACCTAAGAAGTAAAATAGGCCCTCTGTTAGAGGCCAGAGAATCCAGAATTTTTCGTGACCAGCTTTCCAAAGTAGACATTGCTACTTAAGGGAGCTGTTGAAGTTTGTGTCTGAGATGCAGAAAAATTCTCAAAGAAACTGTCCTGCTGGAAACTATAAAGGGACCAGGGTTGTGGTGGCCTCCACAAGAGGGGTTCTAACAGACTCACACTTCAAAAAGTTTTGAAGTTAGAGATCTATTTTGTTTTCCTCCTATCCTAGCATATTTACTCTACAAGGTCATATGCTATTCCTGGAACAAGGAACATTTTCCAGAAGGAAACAGTCCTTGTTTTTAAAGTGGTTAAGAAGCAACCAAAAAAAAAAAAAAAAAAAAAAAAAAAAAAGAGAGAGAGAGAGAGAGAAACAAAAAACGCACTGTTAATTATAGAGAACAAACGGATGGTCACCAGAGGGGAGGTCGGTGGGGGGATGAGTGAAATAGGTGAAGGGGACTAAGAGGGCACTTACCTGGATGAGCACTGAGTCATGTATAGAATCATTGAATCACACTATTGTACCTCTGAAACTAATATAATACTGTATGTTAACTATACTGGAATCAAAATTTTAGGATAAATAAATGAATTTTAAAAGAGTGCAACATCAAAAAAAAAAATAGTAAGAAGCTTTCTTGGTATACATGGTGTTCAGGAACCTCCTTTGCCTAGATGAGCAGAAGTTTAGTCAGTGAAATAGTATTCATTATTATTATTATTATTATTATTTATAAAAGCAACATTCTATGTGAGAGAGGGCATAGAACACAGCCTGACTTAAAGAAGCTTCTACCTGGTGACAGAGACAGATGTGTGCCCAGATAATCCTGAGCAAGCACAGGGGGTTGGGAGAAAGTGTGGAAATGGAGGCTCCGCGTGGAGTAAGGAAGGGTTCTGATTCCAAATGCCACAGTGTAGTAATCTACTCAGTGGTGGCAATTCCAAAGGGCTGGAGATAGTGCTCTCATCTTAGAAGACATTTCCCCTGCATTCATGAAATACGATTGCAATCTCGAGCTCCTGAGTGTTGTCCAGGCAATCACTTAGATTGTAAATCTGGCCGAACGCAAAGCCCATGAAATTCATGCACCATAAGGCTCATTTCCGCCCTTTTCCTTCTGTGTGAGCGGCCGGCTTCTCAGCACACCGATCAAACAGGAGAATCTCGTTTCACTGCCGTCGTTCTTCCTGAAGCTGATGAAGCGGAGTTGACTTAATTAGTCTCAAGTGGAATCTGAACTATTTATCCTAGAACAGGAGTGAGTCTGGGCCCGCCCTGCCGCCGCAGCGCGTTTATCACAGCACCGGCCAAGTGGGTTTTCCAGAAACCTGATGAAGCAGGAGCCCCAGAAACGTTTGCCGCCTGCTCGGGGCAGCTCACGGTTCTGCTCCAGCAGCACCTGCCACTTGGCTGCGCCAGCGGGGATCCCCCCCAACCTTCCCCGGCGGCGGCCAGGCCCTTCACCCGGCGCCCCACCACGCCTGCGCGCCATCGGTCATATGCCACAGGGGAGGCAAAGCCGCCTCTAGCCGCAGGGTGGCGCTGCGGGGAAGGTGCGCACAGAACAGGGCACAGAGGTGCGGGGAACAGCCCTGGAGAAGGGGGGTGGCGGGCTGGGGAGCGGGTCCTGCCTAGTTAAAAGCGTTCATCTTAGTGCTCGGTAAGTTAATACAATACACAGCAAAAGAGAAAGAAGGGAAAAGAAAGGAATAAAGAAAGAAAGAAAAAAAAAAAAAAGGAAAGAGGGAGGAAAAAGAAGGAAGGAAAGAAGAGAAAGGATCCTTCCGACCATATATATTCTAACTACGAGAAAGGGGAAAGATCCTCTTTTCTCTCTCTCTCTTTTTTTTTTTTAACTAAGAATTTTTAATTACTTAAAGTAATTAAAGAGTACTTAAAGAGTACTTTAAATATCCAAAAGCATGAAGATGGATCTCATCCAGATCTTACATTTCTCCTCACCAAAAACTTCATTAAGAAAACGGAAGCAAGCCATAGATTCACAACCTGCATCTGAAGAAACTTCTCCAGAACAGGTGAATTTTTACAAATGATAAGCAAAGCCAAACCACCTACTTTTTAAAGTGGGCGCCTCGCTGAAGAGGATATCCGAATGGCCAAGAAGTAGATAAAGTATTTCACATTATTGCTCATAAGGAGAACGCAAATTAAAATCTGAAATGAGATACGGCCACACACTCTCCAGAATGGCTACAATTTTAAAAGACTGATAACAAGTGTTGGCAAGGATGTGAGCAACTGCAACTCAGACATTGCTGGTGCTAGCGATCCCTTTAGAAACCTACTTGGCAATTTTTACTAAATCTAAGCATATACCTAACCTAAGATTCAGATAGTCCAGTTCTAGAATACGGACAAGAGAGATGAGGGCATATGTTTATAATAAATATGTTTGGGAAATTTATAGATGTTTGTGCATAAGGGCCAAAACGTGAAGAAAAAAAAAAATCAAATGTCTGCAATGGGAAGCTAGGTAGATAATTGTGTATATTTTTATAGTGGCATATTATAATTTTTAGAAAGCGATTTACTGGTATATACAACGTGGAAAAGTCTCAATGACATTATGTTCAGTAAAAGAAGCCAAACACAGAACAGTCTCTTTCTATAAACCTGTTTGTATGCATTTTGAGAACAGGCAAATGTAACTGATAAACTGAAGTCAGAATAGTGATTATCTGAGGCAGGAGTGGTATAAACTGGGAAAGAGCACAAGCAACATTTATAGAGTGCTAAACATTTTCTGGATTTTAATTTAGCTGGTGATCACATGGCTGTACACATATGTAAAAAAGTTGTACACTTGGGGTGTCTGGGTGGCTCAGTCGGTCAGGCCTCTGACTCTTGGTTTCAGCTCAGGTCATGATCTCATGGTGGTGAGATTGAGCCCCATGTCTGGCTCTGCGCTGAGCATGGAGCCTGCTTGGGATTCTCTTTCTCTTTTCCCCTTCCCCCAACTTGCCTGCTCTCTTTCTCTAAAAAAAATGTACAAAGTTGTACACTCAAGGGATGAATGGGTGGCTCAGTTGGTTGGGCATCTTCTTTCAGCTCAGGTCATGGTCCCAGGGTCCTGGGATTGAGTCCCAAGTCAGGCTCTCTGCTCAGCTCTGCCCCTGCTTGTGTTCTCTCTCTCTGACAAATAAATAAATAAAATCTTAAAAAAAAAGTTATACACTTAATATTAGTGTGCTTTGTTATATAGATATTATTCATCAATTTAAGAGCATGAAAAATAATGGAATAGACAACTATATATTACTTAGATTCTTTCGATGCTAGCATTTGCCATACTTGCTTCATTCTTTTGTTGATTAGAACATAAAACAATATAATGTATTTGGAAATAGCTCCCCATTCTACCCACATTTCTTGGTCCCCAAAGGCAGTCACTATTCTGGAAGAAGCCTGCATCCTGACCACTATGCTTTTATGTTTGATTCAGAGCCTACTCTGCACCAGACAATGTTCTACTTCTTGGAGATAAAGCAACAAATCAAATAGACAAATGTGTCTGCACTCTTGGGGCTGATGCTTGAAAGAGTGTAGGGATAGACAGAAAGCAAAAACTAAGTAAAATAAACAGTATATTAGATGGAAACATGTGCTAAGAAAAAAATAAAGCAGGAAAAAGAAAACAGGGAGGGGATGGGATGGGTGTTCAATTTTGGATAAGATTACCAGGGAAAAATTCAGTGACAGGGTAACATTTTAGGAAGATTTGAAGAATGAAGAGGAGAAAAGCACACAGACATCAGGGCCAAAGATATTCCAGGCCAAGGGAGCCTAGGTTTAAGGAGCAAGCCTGGGGCAGATCTGGAGGAATGAGCAAGGTTAGGGATCCAAGGTCTGGGGACGAGGTGGACCCTTGCAGTCCATCGTAAGGAGTTTCTGAGACAGGAACCATTTGAGAGTTTCGAGCAGACAAATGTTTAACAGAACCACCCTGACTATTGTTTAGAATAGATTCCAGGTAGGACATGGGCAGAGCAGGGAGACCAGTTAGGAGGGCAAGGCAATAATAATCCGGCGCAGGGCTGGTGATGGTTTGGCTCTGCTAGTTGGTGTGGACGTGGGCAGGACTGGTTGAATTCCAGGTGGATTTTGAATTTGTGTAACGTGCCTACATCTGCATCAATAATACATAACATTGTTTTGTGTGCTTTGAAAATATGCATACATGCAAATTTATCCTCCACAAGTTCTTTCGCAGGCCCTTTTCCTTTGAGATTCATCAGTGTCAATGAACGTAGAGTATTTTATCTGCTGTATGATATAACATGGCGTGAACATTCATTGAGTCATTTATGTCGCAAGTATGTGTCTAGCGTCTACTAAAAACCAGTCATCGTTCTATGTACCGAGCCTCAGGAAGGGGCTAGAGACAAACACCTCTGCCACATGGGTCTTCACAGTTCATGTTTGTTCATTGCCCTGATGATGATGAGTATTAGCTTGTTTCCAGCATTTCACTGTTACAAAATGCTGCAATGGACACCCACTGAACTTGTCTGCTGCTCGACGTGACTGTTACAAAATGCTGCAATGGACACCCACTGAACTTGTCTGCTGCTCGACGTGTGTATGAATGAAAGCTTCACAAGGGCACCTAAACACATCATTTAGGGATTTGCTAGATGTTCACAAATGGCTTCCCAAAGTGGGTGTTCTGATTCTCTGTGTTCCCTGAGTTCTCATTTCTCTACAATCCCCACCCAAAGCTTGGGTTTAATCTTTGGCCAGCTAATGAGTACGAAATAGTATCTTACTATTTTTAGCTTCACTTTCCTGTTACTAGTAAATTTAAATATCTTTTCGTATGCTTATTAACCATTTATATTTCCTCTTCTTTGAACTACCCATTCATATAACTTTGCCAGTTTCCACCGTGGTTTGTTTTTTACTTATGGAATTGCTGAATGTTACGTGTAAATTTTGATATTAATTTGTGGCTGATTTTATGTGCAATGATCTTTATCATTGTCTAAGGTACCTTTTAATGATGAAATTAAATATTATTAACATAATAAAATTCACGAGTCTTTTCTGATGAATTATTAGGTGTTTGCTTTTTCTATCTTATTTAAGTAATATTTCTCTATTCCAAGATCACAAAGACATTCCATAATTGTTTCTCCTAGTTTCCAGTCTTTTGCTTTTCACACTTAGGTCTTTAAATGCATTTGGAATTTATTTTTGTGTATAGAGTGAAATGGGCAGAGTATTTTCCCTTCAGGGGATAGCTAATTGTCCCACTGTACGCAATAAAACTAATTGCATACAATAAGATTACATTTGAAATACTATTAGTAAGAGATTAGGTATTTAGTCATTTTGACCTCCTATTGAAGTAATTCAAACTTTTTATCAAGGGTTGCTAGCACTTCTAGGTTACGACAGAAAAAAACAAAGGTCAAATTCCTTCCAGGTAGTAAAAGGGGCACAATTTTTTGAGTAGTTCATACTTTCCTCACTGGCTCATAATGCTACCTTTAGAGTACTATATAATATATTATCTATAAAATAAACTCTTCTTTGGTTTTCATTTTATCGCATAGGTCTATTTAACATTAGATTTGGTTACAACAATTTTCAAGTTCAAGAATGTCTCTTCCACTTCTTGCTTGCTAAATCTTTTAAAAATTATGAATTTGTTTGAAATTATATATCAGAACTATGATGTATCTTCTAACATGATTCTAAGATTTCCTCTTTTTATGTATTAATAAGATAAACCACATTAATAGAATTTAAGTTAGCTTTCTTGAGAATAAACCCAACTTGGTCAATTACAACTAACCTAAGTAAATTTGGTCCTGCATAACTGTTATTGCTTGGTAGACAGCAGTAACCTCTGAAAGCTTAAGGTAGGAGAGGTTAGCTACTGCCTCACA
Source organism: Lontra canadensis (assembly GCF_010015895.1). NCBI lineage: Eukaryota > Metazoa > Chordata > Mammalia > Carnivora > Mustelidae > Lontra > Lontra canadensis. Next base: position 4,353,149 of record NW_022631097.1, on the reverse strand, counting down.
ATCTCCCTACTCGTTATAATGAAAGCATATCTTAGACAAAATTCTGTACACATACTAACATGTACTAAACCAGTATTGGTTAGAAAGTGGATATAAAACTGTTCGTATACCCTGTTCTCTAATCTAGGTGAAATTCCAGTTCTAGGTACATTTGGGTGCTCTGAATAGCACTTTGCATGAAATGTATGACAACATTCCATGGTTGGTGTCAGGCAAACAGATATTTGTCTTGGCCAATGGCTGAATTCCAAGTGTGTTTTGTTTAAAGATTAAGCCACAAAGCATCTCTCTGGGTTCAGCCTACAGACTCTTTGAATTCTTATGTCCTTTAAGGGTGGGGAATATCTCTGAAATATGTTAGCCAATCCCCATTTCTAAATATATTTAATTCCATCAAGGAGAGCACATTTTTCACACACATTATGCTAATTAGTAATGCCTCATGTGCTAGCTAAACACCCCTAGATGTGGACTCATGATTATAAAAATTGTACTGTGCTGAACCTTGAATTTACTAGGACAAATATACTATCACTCTTTCTTGGCTAATGTACTTTAAATTACAGATAAAATAAATAACTGATTCAATGGTTTAACAAATATTTATGGCATATTTTAGGTAATAGAGGTACAGCAGGAAGGAAAGGGACCAAAGTCCCTGACTTTGATAGAACTTACATTCTAGTAAGAGAAACTGAAGAAAAGGGGACAGGAGGCTTTAAGATGAATTTAGCTTGTGTGTTTAAAGCTTATACATAACTTCCACTTCGGTGTTGTAGTCATTGTCACTGGATTTGTCCTTCTGTCATGGACAATTAGAAAAGTGGACAAAATAAGGAAACAAGTGCTTAAATACATTGGAACACAGGGTGTATGGAATTGTGACTCCTGACTAAAGGGAAACAGTGTGAGATGTTCTGGCATCCTGGCTTTAGACCTGGAAGAAGTCAGAGCTGCGTTCAGGACTTAAAGGAAGACATACACATAATCAGAAGGGAAATTTAAGGTATATATATCTTTATGTATATGTATGTATCATATACAATGTATGTATAATTATATATAATGTATTATAATATAATCTTATGTATATTTAAGATATCAAATTTAATAACATATATACATAACTTGTAAGGTTGAAAAATATAATACCTGAAAAGAAAAGTTCACTGAGTGGGATTAACAGCAGGTTAAACACTGCAGAAGAAAAAAGTCAGTAAAACTGGAGACATAGCATTATGGACTATCCAAATTGAAAGACAGAAAAAGAAAAAAAGACCGAACAAAAATGAACAGTGCTTTAATGGTATTTGGGAAAATATCTAATGATTCAATGTATCATTTAAATGAGGAGAGAGCAGAAAATATTTTTGAAGAAATATAGGCATTAATATTTTTAAAAGTTTGGTGAAAATTCTAACCTGATAGATCCAAGAAAGTTTAATAAATTCCAAGCAGAAATAACAATGAAGCAAAACACACCAAGGCACATTGTACTCAAATTACTAAAAACCAATGATGCAGAAAAAAATTTATATGCAACCAGTGGTGGTGGCGGGGGTGGAGACATTACATTCACAAGAACAAAATTAACAATGTTCCACACTTCTCCTCAGGACCAGTAAAAGCCAGAAAACATTGGGAAGACATCTTCAAATTTCTGAATGAAAAGTGAGAGCCTAGAAGTACATGTCCAGTGAAAATACTCTTCAAAAATGAAGGCGAAATATTCACTTTCAGACAAACAGAATCTGGAAAGATTTTCTTCCCCCAATAGGCCTGTACTATAATGTTAGAAGAAACTCCTCAGGTTGAAATAAATCATACCACCAACTTGGATTTTAAAAAGGAAAGAAAAGCCCTGGAAATAGTAAATGTGTATGTAAATATAACAGCTTGAAGAAATAATTACTAATATAACACTTTATGTTAATTATACTGAAATTAAAAATAAATAAATAAGCAAACAACAAAAAATAAAGTAGTAATAATAACAGTTTACTGTGAAGCTTGTAATAAATGTAGAAGTAAAATACATAACAGCAGTAGCTCAAAGAATGAGATGGGGTGAAAGGAGGTATACTAGAATGGTTAAGAAAAGAAGAGGCAAGTTACCAATTTTAGGAATAAGAATGGATCATCATTACAGATCATACAGATATTAGAAGAATAATAAGAGGATATTATAAACAACTTTATGTTAATAAATTTAAAAGCAAATTACCAATGTGATTCAAGAAGAAATAGAAAATATGATTAAGTTGTTATTCCTTAAATATTTTTTTTTTTTTAGATTTTTAAAAAATTTATTTATTTGAGAGAGGGAGACACAGAGGGAGAAGCAAACTCCCTGCTGAGCAGAGAGCCCGATGTGGGGCTTGATCTCGGGACTCTAAGAACACGACCTGAGGCGAAGGCAGACTTTTAACTGACTGAGCCACCCAGGCATCCTGATAGTTCTTAAATATTGTAACATGTGACGGAGTCCCTCTTGATGAAGAAAATTCCAGACCCAGGTAGTTTTAGACTGGTGAACTGTACACAAGTCTTCTCATCACTCTTTTAAAAAATAGAGAAGTAGAAACATTTTCTAACTTATTTTTTGATGTAAGCATTAACCAGATACCAAATTCAGAAAAAGACATTACAAGAAAGAAAAAGAAAGAAGAAAAAAAAATTTCCCTATGTATTGTGATAATGCAGGTTAAAAAATCTTTATCAAAATTTTAGCCAATCACTGTGTTAAGTAACTGGAATTGAAATAAAAACTTTTAAAAAATTTAGCCAGTCAAACTCATCAGTATATAAAAAAGACAATGCATCATGTTCAAGTGGGTTTTGCCCTGGGAATATAAGACTGGCTTACCATTAAAAAATCGACCAATAGTTCACCATATTAACAGGATACACATAGCCACCAGGATTTCAACACACAAGGAAAAGTATTTGACAAAATTCAACATCCGTTAATATTAAGTAATCTAAAAAAACTAGGGATAAAAAGGAAATTCCTCGATCTGTTAAGGATCTTCTGTGAAAAACTCAGAGCTAACAACACATCTAATGGAAAAAGACTGAACATTTCTTTCTAGGGAGCAAGAAAGGGATGTCTGTTCTCTTCACTTGAGTTCCACATTGCCAAAAAAGAAGAAAAGAAAGGGAAGGAGGAGAGAAGGGTTATAAATAGTCAAGGAGGTAGTAAAACTCTCTTTAAGTGACACCTTTTAACATTGGCATCAAAGACGTGAAGTGATGAAATTACCTAGTGATAAATTTAACAAAATATTGTAAGACCTATTCATTGAGAGACCTGAAAGAAAATCTAAATAGATTCATTGTATTTATAGATTGAAGATTCAATATATGTTTTTAAAGTTTTAATTGTGGCAAAGTAAACATATAACTCACCATTTTAACCATTTTTTTTAAAAAAATGATTTTATTTATTTATTTGACACAGAGAGCAAGAGAGAGAGAAAGCAAGCACAAGCAGGGGAATGGCAGGCTAGAAAGAAGCAGACTCCCTGCTGAGCAAGGACGCTGATGCAGGACTAGATCCCAGGACCTGGGATCATGATCTGAGCAGATCTAGACCAAGGCAGACGATTAATCAACAGAGCCACGAAGGCACCCCCATCTTAACCATTTTTAAGTGCACAGTTCTTAGTGCTGAGTATACTCACATTGTTGTGCACCAATCTCCAGAAACCTTTTCATCTTGCAAAAATGAAACTCCACATACATTAATGATAATTCCTCATCTTCCCCACTCTCCCCATAGCTCCTTGTAACCACCATTCTACCTTCTGTTTCTATAAATTTGACTAGATCCCTCCTGTAAGTGGAATCACACAGTATTTTTCTTTTTGTGACTAGCTTATTTTGCATAGTATAATATCCTCAAAGCTCATGTATATGTAGCCTGAAGACAGATGCGTAACCAACTGAGCGACACAGGTGCCCCCAAATTCAGTGTTTTTTAAAGGATGGTTGTCTTGAAATTGATCTATAGATTTAATGTAAGCTCAATCAAAATTCCAGCAGCGTTTTTTTTTATAGAAATTGAAAAGCTGATTCCAAAATTATGTAGAAGTGTAAATAACCTAGAATAGTCAAAACAATTTTGACCACAAGGAGATGAAGTTGGAGAACTTGCCTTCCTGATCTCAAGATTTACCAAAGAGTAATCATGACAGTGTGGAATTAATGTAAGGATAGGTAGATAACAGTGGAATAGAATATTGTGTTACTCAAAGTTCTCCAGGGAAACAGGACCAATAGGATATGTCCAGATGTACATGAAAAGAGATTTATGATAGGAATTGGCCGACATGACCATGGAGGGCAAGAAGTTCCATGTTCTGCCATTTACAAGCTGGAGAACCAGTCAAGCTGGTGGTGTGATTCAGCCTGAGTCCAAAGGCTGAGAACCTGGGTAGCTAATGGTAGAAGGACCAGCCACAGCCAAAAGGCCTGAGAAGAGGTATGGTGAAGCTTGATGGTGTGAGTCTGAAAACCTGAGAATCAGGAGCACAGATGTTAGAGTGTAGAAGAGATGTCCAGCTCAAGCAAAGAGAACAAATTCACCCTTCCTTTCCCTTTTTGTTCTATCCGGTCCTTCAACCAATTGGATAAGGCCCACCTGCTCTGGTGAGGGAGATCTTCTCTACTCTGTCTCCAAATCAGCAGCTTCTCTCTTCTGGAAACACCCTTGCAGACACAACAAGAAATAAGGTTTTACCAGCTATCTGGGCATCCTTTAGCCCAGTCAAACTGATGCATAAAACTAACATTCACAAATACAGAGTCTAGAAATAGACCCACACATATATGGCATATAGTCAATTGATTTTCAACAAAGCTGCCAAGCAATTCAATGGAGGAAAGGATTGTCTTTTCAGCAAATGGTATTGGAGCAAATGGATTTCACTTCTGAATGATCTTTACCTTAATATATGAACTCAGACTAGATCATACACTGAAACGTAAAATTAAAACTGTGAAACTTTAAGAAGAAAACATGGGGAATAACTTTTGTGATTTTGGGATAGCAAAAATTTGCTAGAACACCAAAACACTAAGAATAAAATAAAATACTGTTAACAATATTATAAATTTCTGTTCTAGATATAGTGAAAAGAAGGGCCATCTGTACCCCAAAATTCATAGCAGCAATGGCCACAATCACCAAACTGCGGAAGGAGCCAAGATGAACAGATGAATGGGTAAAGAAGATAGGGTCTATATGTACAATGGAATATTATGCCCCCATCAGAAAGGATGAATACCCAACTTTTATATCAGCATGGACAGGACTGGAGGAGATTATGCTGAGTGAAATAAGTCAAGCAGAGAAAGTCAATTATCATATGGTTTCACTTACATGTGGAGCATAAGGAATAACATGGAGGATATGGGAGATGGAGAGGAGAAGTGAGTTGGGGGAAATTGGAGGGGGAGACAAAGCATGAGAGACTGCGGACTCTGAGAGACAAACTGAAAGACAAACTGTAAGGGCGAGGGGTGGGGGGTTGGGTGAGCCTGGTGGTGGGTATTAAGGAGGGCACATATTGCATGGAGCACTGAGTGTGGTGCATAAACAATGAATCTTAGAACACTGAAAAATTAAAATAAAATTAAAAAACACAAAAAACTTCTGTTCTTCAAAGCAATGTAAAAAATGAAAAGGTAACCACTGACTGGGAGATAATATTTATTATATACACATAAATTTTACATATATAAGTTATATACCTACCTATATGTAAACTCTATAGTATGGAACGGATACAGCATTTTTAAACGATTGAGAAATATAACACTGCATTGTTGGATTCAGTTGGCTAATGTTCAGAATTTTTACATCCATGTTAACTAGTGATACTGGCTTACAACTTTTATTTCTGACACTGTTATTAACTGATTATTTTTAGGGTTATAGCAGCATCACAAAATGAATTGAGCTCTCCACTTCTTATTTCAAATACAGTCAGTTCATTAAAGAATTTAGTAAATTTGTTTGTAGAATCATCTGAGGGCCGCCTGGTGCTTTGGTCATGGTTTTCTTATTCTTTCCTCTCTGACTTGATTTTTTAATGACTGCAAAGTTTTTTCTTTTGAGATTTATACAATTTTTGAGTCAATCATAATCATCTTATAGAATAGTTTGTGTTTTGTGTTCACTTTCAAAGTTATTGAAATATAGATCTAGTAATATTATCTTCCTATTTTAGGGTTTTTTTTTTTCTGTGTCCTTTACTAGTTAAATTCCACACAAAGGACACTATAACACAACTATCCAGAATCCCACATAAAGGTCATAATTGTAAACGGTCTGAAAGAACATGATTTCTCTGCAATAGATTAATAAAAATAAAACCTGAAGATTATTTTACTTGGAAATTACAAGATATCATATTTTATAAAAATCACCAGAAAGATCTTTTTGAAAAAATAAAAGCAAAAAGACTGGTTGTCTTCTTACATGGATCTGTGTAAATCAGATCAGTTCATTTAACATCTCTGCTTATTGTTCCATAAGTAGGGGGCCTTATATTTGCTCTTACTTGCCTCTTTAAGCCCCACAATTCTAGGATTGTCGTGTCAGATCCTATTCCATCATTTTTTATGTAAGTTTACATGTGAATAGACACATGTGAGTATGTATGTTTGTGTCTATAAAGGGGATCAAATCAAATAATCATTGAGACCCCTCCAGCTCTTAATCTTACTCTGAGATTAAAACCTTTGACTTCATATTAAATATATTCCAACCAAGATCTCTATTCTCTCCCTTCTTTGGGGTGAAGCTGAGTCTGTTAACACATTTGCTAGTATTTAAAACACAACTGTTGTAATCTGCACCATCAATTCAATAATATTTTTAAGAAAGAGGAATTTTTACATATCAAATGCTTACATTTAATTGTAAGTTGTATCATGATTTCAGAAACACTATATTATGGAAAAATAATCACAACTAGAAAAATATAATTATATTCCCTGCTCAAATAAATTTTCTATTTGGTAGAGATGAAATAATGGCGCCAGTGGGGCTAAAGGGGTTATTGACAATGAGGGAGTTGCTGAAAGTTAAGACAATTCCAATCACAAATAATACAATACCAACCAACAACCTCATTACCAACCTCATTACCCTCCTGCACAATAATAAAAAATGCAAAAATCTGGAAGTTCAGTGGTTAAGTTAGCAGCTCAGTGGTATTCTTGGGCATTCAAACTCTCTCCATCTTTCTTCTGTGGTTTGATTTGTTAGCTTGACCCTTGATCTTCAAAGCCAATGTGTCCAATTGATTTGCTAAATCTTTTACAGTAAATGAAACACCACTACTTTCTGTCACCATCCTGTCTGTTTGGTAAGTTTCTTCAGGTAGAAATTTCCTTAATGTGTACCTTATAACCTCAATTTTATCCATTGTATCTTCTAAGAAATCCATTTATTTTTCCAAAAGATTATTTCTCTTTCTTTCTTCTTCTTCTCCCTTTCCGTCAATTTCTCAAAGAATTAAGCACATCCTATATATAAGACTCTGTAGAGAGTAAACGTAGTAAAACATGACCTTAAGAAAATTGTAGTCATGTTGGCTGACAGGTTTAAACAGAAGCAGCAAACAGGTTTAAACAGAAGCAGCCTACCCTAGAGGGGTAGGCTGGATCTAAAATACAAGGTTAGGGGTGCCTGGATGGCTCAGTGCGTTAAGCCTCTGCCTTCGGCTCAAGTCATGATCTCAGGGTCCTGGGATCGAGCCCCGCATCAGACTCTCTGCTCAGCAGGGAGCCTGCTTCTCCCCCTCTCTGCCTGCCTCTCTACCTACTTGTGATCTCTCTCTCTCTCTCAAATAAAGAAATAAAATCTTAAAAAAAATAAAATACAAGGATGTATAATCAAGAATGTGTGCTATCAAAATGATCTGTGGCTGTTGATTTTGACTTAGATCACCTGGCTGAGGTGGTGTTTGTCAGGTTTTTCCACTGTAAAGGCACTCTCTCTCCTTCCTCTCTCTATTCTGTACTCTTCGGAAGGAAGCTTGCTGTTCTCTTTTCTATCAGTTAAATTAATGTGAACCTTGTGAGGATAGAAATCCCCCTGGTATCCGAGCCCCTCACACCAGGCTTTCTCATAAGTCCTTCACTAAGTGAAGACATTGTGTCTTTGCTTTTTACATGGTGTCTAAGTCCCAGATGAGCCATTCCACCTCTGCTGTATGAGTGAGGTTAGCACTTTGAGAAGTGCCAAGAAGACCCACCTCCCCCAAAATATTCTGTCTCAGTGCCATTGGGTCATCATTTTTCCTCCTTATTTTTCCTAAAAAATGTCTTTTAGGATGACACCTTGAGCAGGGTTATATAGAACAGAAAATGAATGGTGCTCCCTGGCATTGCGCAGTGGGGATAAACAACAGAGCAGCAGATCTGTTTCCTAGAGGAAACTGAAAACGTATTTGCACTTTCCAGCGTTGGGCACATTCCCCTTCTCACATAATCATAGGTTCTGGAGAATGCAATGAGAACTTATCCCACAGTGAGAAGATCCGTACAGGATTCACAGAGGAAAGATGAAGGACTCAGGAGGCCAGGACAGAGTGATAAGAAAACACAGCAACCAGGAAGGGACAGGCATGTGGAAGGAATGAATCACTTCATGCTTGACTAAAAGCCAGGAGTATATGAAAGCCAGGGTGCTTCAAAAATAGGTGTTTTAAAAGAAATAAGGAGGTAGTAAAATACTTTAGAAAAGCTCGCAAAGATTTGCTGAAACAGAGTTAACATACACTGAATATTTATTATGTTCCAGCCACTGTTTTACCTTTTACATTGTTTCACTTTGGTTTCTCAGACTTTTGCATGCTTCAGAATTGCCTGGACACCTTCTGATTTAGCAGATTGGGTTAGGGCCAGAAAATCTGCATTTCTAATAAGCCCCAGATAATGCTTTTGCTGCTGGTTTGTGAGTCACTTTGCAGATCACTGGTTTGACCAATTTAATTCTAACAGATACCTATGAGGGACAAATATGGTTATTATTCCCATTTTACACACAAGGGAACTGAGACATGGAGAAAATGAGTAACATGGCTACCCTTCTGCCATCCTCTGAAGGAAGCAGTAAGGCTCGATTTGAACCCAGGCAGTCTAACTTTTGTTCTGGATTTTAAATGTTATGTTATGCAGTGTCCTAGATAATTAGTTCCACTAGAGAACTCTTACCTACCTAAGACAGCACCATGGCCAACTTACTGCCATCTAATTTAGTTTGAAAGATAATAGCCCCCAAAGGCTGCAACTCTTTTTGAGTTAGTAAAATAAGCTACATATATTGGCAGAATCTTGGTTTTGAAAATGTCTTTCACTCTGATAATTGTCTTTCAAAGCCTGTAAGGTAGATACTAAGAAAAAAGATAGAAATTAACATAATGGATGGGTAAGCCTTATAAAACCTTCAAATCTTTCTGGAATTTCAGGGTTTAGCCCTGAATGTGGATTACTATTTACACTGAATTGAAAAGCTTTTTAAAAATCTATTTACAATTTTCTCTTCTGGCTTTCTGTGGACGGAGCAGGTCAAAACGTGTTAAACTCAACAGAAAGTGCTTCCATGTTAAATTTAGTTATTATGGAGTCTACAATTTAAGGCATGGTGGGCAGATAAAACATACTTCATATCTAATGATGACTGGGGTTATTAACCTGAGTGACATATATTATGCCCTAAATGTCTTATGACACCTTACAGCAGAGTAAAGATAATATTAATGTACAGTTAAATCATTTCAGAAAACAAAGAGGAGAAAAAAAAAATCCAGATCAAAATGTCTAATAGAGGAGTCTTCAGAAAACCTTCTACAAGTCTGGTTTTCCCCAAATCTTGTCAAAAGGGGAGAGCAACATGTGAAGGGATTGATGTACCTACATGTAGCCATGAAGTAAAGATGTTTCTGTTAGTTTATAATGATTTTATAGCATCAGCAATTGGGGACAAAAAAATGTGAATAACCATCAGCACACCCCCAACCATTTTCTATAGATCAGAAGAATGGGAAAACTCTAACTTACTTCACATAGTGTTATACCCTCTAGGTCCATCTGTGTTTTGCAAGTAGTAAGATGTCATCCTTTTCGTGGCTGAGTAATATTCCATTATGCATACAGATACCACCTCTTCTTTATCCATTCATCTATGGTTGCTTCTGTATCTTCTATATTAAATGAAACAAGTAAAACAGAGAAAGACAATATCCTATGATTTCACTCATGTGGAATTTAAGAAACAAAACAAACAAACAGGCAAAGAAACAAAGAGATGGAAAAAAAAAAGACTCTTAAACACAGAGAACAATATGGTAGTTACTAGAGGAGAGGTTGGGGGGCAGGGGATGGGTGAAATACCTCCAGTTACAAAATAAATAAGTTATGGAGACTAAAAGTACAGTGCAGCAAAGATAATCAAGAAAATGTAGTAACACTGTCTTGTGACAGATGGTGACTAGTGGTGAGCACTGACTAGTGTATAGGAATGTTGAGTTGACAGGGTATACATGTGAAAACTGGTATGACACTGCATGTTAATTATACTTCAAAAAAAAAAAAAAGATTCGGAGAACTCCCCCAATTGTGTGGTTCAATTTACTAATCCATGCTCTGGAGACCATTCCCTCAACCTAATTTGAGTCTCTTTAGGAGTCCGTCTCATACTGCTGACATTCTTTGGGGGTGGGGCTGTCCTGCAATAACCTGGCCCTACCCACTTCGTGAGAATAGCGGTGTTCCCAAGCCTACAGGTGAAGTGGGGAAAAATATCTCCAACCACCCTCACTTGTGAGAGCCACTAATTTTAGACCCTCTCATCCTCTTCTATCTTAAATCAGCATCACTAAGGGCATGCCATGCTTTACAGACCTTGCCAATAATTATTAAGCAATCCCTTTGAGGTTTGTTTTTTTCTCTAGATGAAACAACTTCAAGTCCTAAGTGGCATCTTCATCTCCCTGCTGGCCCGTCTTCAGAGTTGGAAAGGTTGTTGGAGATCCTGCTCTTTAACTTCCTGATCTACCAGATTAGGCTCATGAAATAATATTATCTGACCCAGTTCTATAAGAAAATGAATATAAAATGATGGTTCATAGCTGTTTGTTAAGGGAAACAATGAATTATGGAGGAAGATTGTTGTCGTGAAGGACCACCAAGAAAAACACCATTGTAATTAAATAGCTGTAGAGACATGTTCTAGCAGGAGCTCAAGAAATGTTCACTGAAGCCATGAGCACCTGAGTCTAAGTTAACCACATAACTCCACTTGCTACTTTTTGTTTTCCTGAGCACACACAGGGGCAGTTTACCCTTCAAGAAGTAAGTCAGTAAAGAATCACGTCAGCAATCTTCTAGAGTCATTGAACTGAGGAAAAGACATTACAGAAAAAAGACCGTGATGAGAGATATCCGGGACACACCAGAGCTTCAAAATGATGCCTGCAGCTTACTAGAGATTTCTGTTCAGCGTAGAGATGGAAATCAGTAAGAAGAGGGAAAATATCCTGAATGCGTGGAAGGGGTGAGGGGCCTTTCTGGGGTCTCTTTTAAAAGGACACTGATTTCATTCCTAATCACGACCAAAGTCCCATCTCCTAATCCCATTCTTTGGGGGTGAGATTTCAATTTATGAATTTTGGGTGGGGGACACAAACAGTTAATCTATAGCAAGCATTTTAGTTCGGAAAGTGGCAAAATGAGAAATGTGTCAAGTTCCTGAGGCCAGGCACTGTTCAGGAGCAAACTTCACCAGCTTCCCATGTGCCTTCTCACCTGACACCCCTTCTCGCAGCCTCCTCAGTCACTGTGAAGGCATTCCTTTGCTCTGAAACAGATGAACTGGTGTGTGTGAAGGTGGAAAATGGTGTCCTAAGGGTGAAAGAGTTTTACTGTGAGGGAAGTTTTGCTGTGAGGAAGCGCCCCATGTCAATTTTCTCTTAAGCCTGCAAGAATATTTCTTTGTATGTGGAAAACCAAAACAGTGTGTTGTTGCCTGAGGCTCTCACCCAACTGTTGTCCTGGGGTAGAATTATCCCAAAGGAGATAGATGTCTCCAAGGCCACCCAAAAGCCAGCTCTTTGCCACCAGCAGCAGTAGCTGGAGGAAAGAGGTGCTTTGAATGGACAAACCTGGAGTCTGAATGAACTTACACCTGTATTCGATCCAATGCATTTATGCTCTATTTAGTATATATTCAAGTTGATTCTGCTATATTCCTAGGTATTCCTTGCATGTGTGTGGTATTTTAATCCCATTATTCTCTTTTGGCAGAATGGTCCTACCGATCGACTGTGACAGGTAGTTTGGAAAATCCCAAGGATTTCAAGAACGAGCATTAGTAGTCAAATAATCACAGAGGGCCTTTAAACAAAATGATTATAAAATAAACAAATCCATACATCAAAGCGGTGGGAAAGATTAAACATTAAGCAGACAAACTGTACCTTTAGGGAGAACTTCAGAAACCCAAATTGGACTTGGCTTTCATAAAAATGAGAATTATCACTGTTGGTTAAAGTAAGGTCCCAAACGAGAGGCTTCATACTGTTTTGGCAACATTATTTGGTTTCAACCTACAGCTACTAAATTACTCTTTGCTTCTTTTGAGTGAAGCAAAACTGCTCTGTATAATCTTAGACTCTTCTGAAGTAACTTTCCAGAAATGCTCAGTGAAATAAGATATGTTTACTAGAGCTTTCCAAAAAGATAGTTCATAACCTTTAAATAGCCCTGTCTTTGAAATGAAACAATTATGAATGTTTCTGATGATTTGAAGACAGCGGTTGTAAACAGCTCATTGGCTGTTTGTCTGTGATATCTGTCTATCCTGTAATTTGGAGATAATGGACTAAAAGAAGAGAGGGAAAAAAAATCTAAACTTAAAATTTTTTTTCACTTGTGGGCGGCTGGGTGGCACAGTCCCTTAAAGCATCCAGCTCTTGGTTTTGGCTCAGGTCTGATCTCAGGGTCATGAGATCGAGCCCTGTGTAAGGCTCTGAGCTCAGTGTGGAGTTGACTTGTTTTTTTTTTTTTTTTTCTCTCTCTCCCTTTGCTCTTCCCCCTACCCCATTTACACACACCCCCTCTCTCTCTCTCTCTCTCAAATAAATAAATAAATCTTTAAAAAAGATTTTTTTCACTTGTGGTGGAAGCTCTCCATTAAATACACACACACATACACACACACACACACATTTAATAAGTATTCAATCTTAGGCTGTACTATGATAAATACAGGAAACCTCCTACACAGGTCTTAGCCTTGTTATCGTTATTATAGATGGGGTAAGCAAATTCTGGAAGAGACAAGCAAGTCGCCCTGGATACTCAGTCCTCACTGAGGAACGAACACCCAGGTGTCCGGACAACCAAAGGCCCTCGAAAGGCCAGACTAACCTCACTGAATAGATTCAGCTGCCTGCTTCCACTGAGAGGCTTTACTTCGCGATGGCAATGACCCAGCTCACACACTGTATCCTTGGTCTCCTGGGGCTCTCTTCTTGGCTTCCCAGCCTGCAACAGCCCAAACAAAATCACTCAGGGTTTGAAAGGATCTGCCTGGACCATGTGGAACTTCAAAAGACACCAAGATAGCAACCGCATTAATGGATGCTAATGGGTATGACCTTAACTGATTAAATCCAGTCCAGCTCTCTGGCCCCTGCAGGTATTACAGTAAGGCTTTTACACATATAATAACTTCTTTTTTTCCCCTCTGCACCAAGCTTTCTATAAATAGGGAAATGGAGCCACCTGAGCTGTTCTCAGCAAGTGCCTCCCATTGTGTGCCTTCGAGGCAGGCTTTCCCACGATGGCCGGTCTTCACGGCTCAGGAAGTCAAGAGACCTGCAAGGGAGTGTGGCTCATCATGGGTTGTGTCTCCATTTCCTAAACACTCAACTCACTGCTTAGCCCCATGTAATGGGATTTGTGTCCTGTCTTGTCTCGATGATTCCCTAACCACTGAACAGCACCTCCAACACCTGTTCTCTCCACCCTCTCCCTCTTGACTGAACATCCTACCCCAGCTGCCTCCAGGTGAGGTAGGATTTCTTTGATCCACATAGGGTTGGCCATCTTATTTTTAAGACCTTTCTCAAAATTTTTATTTAAATTCAATTTAGTTAACATATAGTATACAATTAGTTTCACGGGTAGAGTGTAGTGATTCATCAGTTGTGTAAAACACCCAGTGGTCATTATATCACGTGCCCTCAATGTCCGTCACTCAGTTATCCCAACCCCCTACCCCCTTCCCTTCCAGCAACCCTCAGTTTGTTTCCTAGAGTTAAGAGTCTCTTATGGTTTGCTTCCCTCTCTGTTTTTTATCTTATTTTATTTTTCCTTCCCTTCACCTATGTTCATCTGTTTTTTCCTAAATTTCACATATGAGTGAAATCATATGGTATTTGTCTTTCTTTGACTGACTTATTTCACTGAGCATAACACCCACTAGTTCCATCCACATTCTTGCAAATGGCAAGATTTCACCCTTTTTGATAAGTGAGTAATATGCCATTGTATATATATACCACATCTTTACCCATTCATCTATTGATAGACATCTGGGCTCTTTCCAGAGTTTGGCTGTTGTGGACATTGCTTCTATAAACATTGGGGTGCACGTGCCCCTTCAAATCACTATTTTTCTTTTCTTTGGATAAATACCTAGAAGTGCAATTTCTGGGTTGTAGGGTAGCTCTCTTTTTAATTTTTTGAGGAAACTCAGCACTGTTTTCCAGAGTGGCTGGCTGCACCAGCTTGCATTCCCACCAATAGTGTAAGAGGTTCCCCTTTCTCCGCATCCTTGCCAGCATCGGTCATTTCCTGACTTGTTAATTTTAGCCATTCTGACTGGTGTAAGGTGGTATCTCATTGTGGTTTTGATTTGTATTTCCCTGATCCCGAATGATGTTGAGCACTTTTTGATGTGTCTCTTGGTCGTTTGGATGTCTTCTTTGGAGAAATGCGTCTTCATGTATTCTGCCCATTTCTTGACTGGATTTTTTATTTTGGGGGGTGTTGAATTTGATAACTTCTTTATAGATTTTAGGTACTAATCCTTTATCTGATAAGACATTTGCAAATATCTTCTCCCATTCCATAGGTTGCCTCTTAATTTTGTTGAGTATTTCCTTCACTGTGCAGAAACTTTTTATCTTGATAAAGTCCTAATAGTTCATTTTTGCTTTTGTTTCCCTTGCCTCTGGAGAGCAAGAAGCTGCTGTGGCTGAGGTCAAAGAGGTTGCCTCCTCCTCCAGAGGTTGTTCTCCTTCAGGATTTTGATGGATTCCTGTCTCACTTTTAGGTCTTTCATCCGTTTTGAATTTCTTTTGTGTTTGATGTAAGAAAGTGGTCCAGTTTCATTTTTCCACATGTTTCTGTCCAGCTTTCCCAAAACCATCTGTTGAAGAGACTGTCTTTCTGCCCCCCCATGGAATATTCTTTCCTGCTTTGTCAAAGATTAGTTGACCATAAAGTTGTGGGTCCATTTCTGAGTTCTCTATTCTGTTCCATTGGTTTATGTGTCTGTTTTTATGCCCGTACCATACTGTCTTGATGATTATAGGTTTGTAGCAGAGCTTGAAGTCTGGAATTGTGCTGCCTCCAGTTTTGATTTTTGTTTTCAACATTATTTTGGTTATTGTGTCTTTTCTGGTTCCATACAAATTTTAGGGTTTTTTTATTCCAGCTCTGTGAGAAATGTTTTTGGTATTTTGAGAGGGATTGCTTTGAACTTGTAGATTGCTTTGGGTAGCATAGATATTTTAACAATATTTGTTCTTCTAACCCATGAGCATGGAATATTTTTCCATTTCTTTGTGTCTTCCTCAATTTCCTTTGTAAGTGTTCTATAGTTTTCAGAGTACAGATCTTTTAGTTAAGTTTATTCTTAGGTATCTTATGGTTTTTGGTTCAACTGTAAATGAGGTAATTTCCTTGATTTCTCTTTCTGTTTCTTCATTGTTAGCGTATAGAAATGCGACAGACTTCTCTGTGTTGATTTTTTATCCCATGATTTTGCTGAATTCCTATATCAGTTCCACCAATTTTTTTGGTGGAGTCTTTTGGGTTTTCTACATAGAGTACCACATTGTCTATGAAGAATGAAATTTTGACTTCTTTGCCAATTTGGATGCATTTTATTTCTTTTTGTTGTCTGATTGCTGAGGCTAGGACTTCCAGTACTATGTTGAAAAACAGTAGTGTGAGTGATCATCCCTGCTGTGTTTCTGACCTTAGGGGAAAAGCTCTCAGTTTTTACCTGTTGAGGATGGTATTCACTGTGGGTCTTTCATATATGGCTTTTATGATATTGAGGTACGTTCTCTCTATCCCTACATGATGGTGCGTTTTTTTTCAATAATAGATATTATGTTTTGTTAAATGTTTTTTCTTTATCTGTTGAGAGGGTCATATGGTTCTTATCCTTTCTTTTATTAATCTGGTGCACCATGCTGATTGACTTGTGGACATTGAACCATCCCGGCAGCTCAGGAATAAATCCCATGTGGTAGTGGTGAATAATCCTTTTGATGTACTCTTGGATGCTAATATCTTGATGAGAACTTTTGCCCCCATGTTCATCAGGGTTATTGGTCTGTAATTCTTTTTGGTGGGGTCTCTGTCTGGTTTTGGGATCAAGGTAGTTCTTGGCCATCATATTTTTATCTTTCAAACTTAAGTTAGTTGCTAAATTTTTATATTTATTTGTCCATCTGCATTCTGGCTTTCATCAAAACTGTGAAAAATCTGGATGTAGTGAGTCAACATTCCCATGGAGCTGAGGACAGCTGGCCCCTTAAGATGAGGCCATGATCCCTGTTTCCCCTGCTGTATGTATCTCACCCGGCCAACACCAAGCATCCTGGGGGACCTTAGGCATTTATGATAGTTTTCCATCCCTGCCTCTCTTGGCACAAGGTACCACTGAGCTCCCAGCTTATGTGATGTAGCTGTCATCTGACACTACTTTCTTCTCTTTCTGGCCCCTCCTTCAATTATTTCTTCCATCTTCTCCTATCCTTTCAATAGAGGTGTCCCCTCAAGAGGAGATCTATTTTTGGTCTTCTCTTTCCTCTCTCCCTTTGCACCTCATCTATTTCTGATTTAAATTAGTAATTCTCTAATGATGATATTTATATGCCTTTATCAATGCAATCAAATATGAACATCAGCACAAAGATAAAAATAAGACCCTGTTCTTTTTCTTAAGGAATAAAATGTAAGTAAGGAATAAGATACATGTGTAAGCAAATGCAATGCTATTTGATAAAGGTTTCACACTTAAAATGTTGCTTAGTGCTTAGGAAGGGCACTATGGACTCATGCCCTCCTACCCAGTGACATGCCAAATTCTGGGGATTGTTCTTTAACTACTCTTGAACCCATACCCTCCTTTGTCATCCAGTAGCTTTTGCTATTATCTGTCTCTGTTCTTCCCCACCAGTGGCAGGCTCCAGCAAGAAGTTCCTTGTGGCTCCCCAGCATGCCAGGTCCTCTCGTCTTTGATTTGACCATGCTGTACTCTGCCTGGAATGTTCCTTCTGTTCATTTCAGCCATTTGAATGCCATTATCCTCAAATGGCACAGACTGTCTTGCCCCTATCCCCTTGCTGACTCATTTTCTGATCGAACCTGTAACCTAAAATTGAATTAACATTTAGGGATCAGAGCCTATACTCTACCCAAAAAATCCTTCCCTCCCTGTGTTTCTAGACCACTTTATTTATGCCTCTGAGATAGGTTTACTCCATTGGGCTTCTTAGTGGAGCTGTGTGTACACTCTTTATCTTTTTCCTTTTTGAGATGATAAACTCCTGTAGGGCTGAGATATCCCTTTTTAATTTTTTTCTTTCCTGGGGCTAAGCTCTGTGTCTTGTATTTTGGTTGATATTTAGTAAACATTTACTGAACAATATAAAATATAAAAAATGATATATGGGCTCTTCTATCACCTGCATCATTCACTTGATAAACTCAATGCAAAAGTTGAGTAGAAAAACTGAGCACAAGTAGAATTAGCAATGAAAAGGATAAAATGTATATCAAACTTATAGATTCTTTTTTTTTTTTTAAAGATTTTATTTATGTATTTGACAGAGAGAGACACAGCAAGGGAGGAAGCCCAAGCAGGGGGAGTGGGAAAGGGAGAAGCAGGTTTCCCACCCAGCAGAGAGCCTGATGTAGGGCTCGATCCCGGGATGCTGGGATCATGAACTGAGCCGAAGGCAGACGCTTAATGACTGAGCCACCCAGGCACCCAAACTTATAGATTCTTAAGTGTCACCTTAGAACATATTAGGACCAGAATGTGTCTTAAGGTAAAACACCTGCAAATATAATGAGAGACAGTGGATAATGTGAATCAATACAAAATATGCTATCTAATGCAAGTTTATAGGATTATATAGAAAGCCTATATTCCCACAATAGGTAAATAAAAATCCAGCATTTATGGAGGATATAAAGTTCTGGGTTTGGATAGAACTAGGTTGGAGAAAATAACTTTTGGGGATGAATCTGATCTGCCCTAAATTTTTTTTGTGAAAGATAAATGCACATAAATATAGCCATAACTAAATAAGGGTTCATCTGAGAACATAGGAGTCTTAGAGGCTGGGGACAGGAGACTGGTCAGGTCCCCAGAGTGGTTCCTTTATAAGGGCTTGGTGGTGAGAACAGAGAAGTGGAGGAGGGCAGGTTGAGCGAGTTTGCTAAGAGCCAGCCAACCCCTGTGGAATGCAGGTGCAGATAAGAGAAGTGAGTTAACAGTGAACATAAGCATGAGCTTTGAAGCTGAAGGGTCAGATCTTGGAAGTGGTCCAGGTGTCAGTGAGATCACTGAAGGCCTATCTAGGCTACCCAAGGGTATCTTTGACTCTCACGGAAGAGTGGGGAATGAGGGAAACTTTGTCTACTCTCCTACTTGAGTCTGAGTACTTAGTGCTATGTGATAGAGAAAGGAAGCAAATAGTTGATTGTAAGGCAACCAGCTGTCTCTGTGACACATGGCAGGAGGGAGGTTCAGTCTTTCTAGGATCATTCAATCATTTGGAAAAATGGAGTCTATTTTAAAGTGAACTTGTGTGTGTGTATTTGTGTGCACATGTGCATCCAGAAAGGGGATTTTCCTCTGCTCAGTATTCCTGTAACAGCATTCTCAAAGGGAGGATAACAGCATTGAGTGTCACTTACAACCTGTGGTCTTTCTTGGGTCTGAATACTAGAGTCTGTGACCCAAGACTGAATTAGCATTTATGGATCAGTAGGTTAAAAAAAACCAAAAAACCAAAAAACAAAAAACCCACATTGGGAGACCAAAGACTTGAATTTGAATTCCAGAACTACCCCTTAGTTGCTATTTCACTGAAGTTTGTGAAAGTCAAAAGCACAGTGCCTGAAACAGGGAAATAATTACATTTGGGTCTAGTTTATTCTTTTTTTCTCTGGTGCTCATTAGACTTACCCTACGCCCTCTCTTGTCAGGTGGCAAACATGAGTAAATAAAGAAATAAATTGAGGCATAGAAGAGTTAAAGAATTTGAAGGAGGTCATATAAAAAATAATCAACCAGATTTTAAACTATTCACAAGTTCTGTGTTCATTTTAATTTATAAAGTGCTTTACATTTTTGAGCCGATTTTGTTTATTCTTCACAGTACCTCTTGTGATTCAATGTTTCTGTCACTAAATCATAACAATAGTAGATGTTTTGGACCAGTCTTGATTATATGGGATCTCATCCCTGAAGGGAAGCAGAGAATGAGGCAGAGAAAGGGATACACAGGCTTAGTAGACAGGATCCATTAGATCACATGACCCTCATTTAAACTTGAGCCCTACCAGGTAAGGTGAGAAGATGAGTGTGAAGTTTTTGGGATCGCATTACAAATAACTTGCCTCTCTTGGGAACAGCTGATGATCCTGTGCAGGCCTGAAGCTAACTTCAAGAAGCTGGGAAAAGAAGAAATTAGGTGAAATTTAACAAATAATGCTAAAATAAATCAACTTTATGTCCAGCCAGATGTGTGGAATTCGCAAGGTGGATCAGGTTGGGAAAAGGTGATGCGTTGTGGAAGGAGCATATAAAACTGATGATTAAAAAAAAAAAAAAAGGAGTTCTACCATCACTTCTTCCAAAAACAATGCCTATGGGTACCATGAGTACCCAATTTGAGATATCCTATTGTTTTTCTGTGAACATTTTCTACAATATGGTTTTTGCACCACCTGCTGGCAAAGAACAGTGATCCTACCTCTCACTAAAGGAAAGGCACGTATTTAAAGTGCTGGTGAGCAAGGCACTGGGGAGATCAAAATCCACTTTGTTTATTGGAAACCTGTAGCTACCACTGTTAAATGGCATCCAATTCCTTGTCACCACCTTGTTAACAAGTTTTAAATGGTGCCAGCTGATACACACAGGTGTTTTCTTTCTGAAAGTGTCATAATAATATGAGAAGATTATTCTGGATTAAGTTAGTGAGAAAGGGAATATTATTTTCAGTTATTAAGAGAGACTGTCTATCCCATACACCTGTCTAACATACAGACTAATCTTTTGGGGGGGGGGAAGGGAAGAAGCATTTCCAGGCTATCATCATTTAAAAATGCTGAAGCAACACAATTTATATTTTAGCTTGTTTATTGCCAAGGAGCCGTTTAGATTGTTGCAACTGAGCACACTTCTGGAATACTCCAAGAGTATCACATTCTACCTTGAGTGTTTAAAGTGGCTTTCCTGGGTGAGATTTTGAAGAATATATGAAGACACTTTCATTGTGTTCTTCTTGCCACTTGGGAAAGAATTTGGCTTTTCTTTCATTCTTTCTATCCCCCCCCCAATGTAGGGATGAATAAAAAGTCTAAGCTAAATTAATAGAGGGTAAGACAGACTGAAGACTTCACCCATAACTTTTTCAGATTCAAATCATCTCCACCCGTGTTCTTTAATGTTCTACAGCTGGGCACCTGGGTTGGGGAACAGGAATATAAGTGGAGCTCTAACTGCACCTGATCTTCAGAACAGAAGCATTGGCTTCCTCTCTGCTCCACATGTAGCCTTAGTTTATAAGAGGGAGAAGTGGTTTATGAAAAGATGTGATCAACCTCAAATACTTTCTTTTAAAAGAGTAGCTCTTTGGGGCATCTGGGTAGCTCAGTGGGTTAAGCGTCTGCCTTCTGCTCAGGTCATGATCCCAGGGTCCTGGGATCAAGCCCCGCATCAGGCTCCCTGCTCAGAGGGGAGTCTGCTGCTTTCTCTCCCTCTGTGCTCTCTCTCTATTAAACAAATACAATCTTAAAGAATCGCTCTTCTATTTCCTATTCAGTTGCACGGAAGAACTAGAACGAATTTCTCTATTCTCTGAATACATTTTTTGAACTTCTTTTGATTTTGAATAAATGTCTTTGCCCATCTTCATTCTTTAGTAGCCCGTTCATCCCTTCCATCCTGTTCTACTTCAACTCAGTATTTCTTCAGTAGTGACCACGTTAGGGATCTATATTTGGAAGACACAAATAGGAAGATGTGTTTCCGAGGCTCAAAGAACCTGGAACCTACTTTGGGAGAGAAATCTCCTGAGTACAACCATACCACTCTTCAGAATGATCCCTCTAGGAATCCTCAAGCAGGGGATCACTTAAGTCAAGTTCCGTGGCAGTGCCGAGGAGAGGTGAGGGACTCTGGCTGAGTGAATTAGAGGACGGCTGAGCAAAAGAACCAAGCAGAAATACTGAACAGGGAACCCTTTATCTGAAACCCATACTCTTTCTTTTAACTGACTTTTCATTTGTCTCTCTCTTTTTTTTTTTTCTAATGAAAGTAGCTTTTCCAGACACAAATTCTTACCTGTTCATGTCACTCGTTTCCTCCTCTGGAAGTACAGGGCCCATGCCTTAGCAGAAGGACGAGGGAGGGCAGGCATTTAATGGACTCTGTTACAAGCTCTCTTTTGGTTGGTACAAAATATTTTGGTAGCCTTTCCAAAAGACCAGATTACTGTTTTTAATCAGCAGAAGCTGGAGCTGTTGGTGATAAGCATTGTTCCAAATGCTGCTTCTATTGGGAAGTAAACGATAAAGCTCTGTTTGTTATTTTAAAGTGGCATCTGGAAATAAACTTTTGATCTAATAGTGAAGTCCTCTTGAATTGCTTAAACTGTTCCACATGGAACCAAATGCATAGAATGTGTCTTGGGAGGCTCTTTCAAAGACAGGGGAATTGAATTCATGTTTGGTGGCAACTTCAATGTCTTCCAGGCTCTCATAAGCCTTTTGTCCTCCAAATCAACCCATGAAACAGATGTGGCTAAAGGATATTGAAGAGATGCTGACGTGAACTGGCCACGTCAGAAGCCTGAGTGGCTCCTTTAGACACAAGGTCTTGGCTGGTAGTTTTAGATCTTGTTTAGATCAGTTGCGATTCCATCCTAAGTAAATGAAGTCATGGTCAGAGCCTTTTAAAACAAAGGAACTAAAATAAAAAGTGAGGCGATTTTGAAATAGCTTGTGCACATCTGAACAAAGCAAGGTGATGGAAAATCTTAATAGTGTTCTGACATTGAACTTAAATAATTGCAAGGAGTATATTTTCTCTCAAAATACATTTTATGTCCTGTGGGTTAGGAAGGGTCTGATCAAATAAAATCTCAAACAATTTAAAATGAATGAGAAAATTGAAGAAGGGCCTGTAAGAAAATTTTAATTTTTAAAAAAATATTTATATTCCAAATAACTCTTATCATGAAAGAATAAATAACTAATTGATAAGAGTTGGCATAAGAAATTAGATTTCTTATGAAATTGGGTGACCTGTTACAAATGCTTAAAGAAAGCTATTATCCTTGTCTAAATGTTATACTTTACAATATAATTTGGTAGAGGTAAAATACGTATCTATCTGGCTTTTTTTTCCCTTATAAATGTCTTTCTGATCTAACAAAGGATTGGCTGATCTTTCATTTTAGATATAGAATTATTCTTCATCTCTTCTCCAGAGAAAGGTTTGGACTTGTTTGGCTTCCAGAAACACATGCTTGCTTGCTCTCATTCTTAGGACAGACTTGTGCTCTATTCAACTAACACAGTCATAAATTCAAAAGTGAATGCTTTTTCTATCAGACATGATCCCTCCCATCTGCTCTTCTAGAATAATCTATCACCTCTGAGTTGGGCACAGGTCCACCTCCTTGGAGGATCCCCTGGGGAATCCTGCTGGTAGAAGCTCCCCCGCCCCCCATGATTGCAAGTCTTCCTCTCAGCTCTGCCCAGAGCCTCTGGCCATAGAACTCAGTTAAAAAGGTATGTGCTCCCTATTTGGCAGTCTGGGATTTGTGAAACCAGAATTTATGGCTTTGATTATAAACATTTGACTTCTGGTATTTGTAATTTAAACTATAAAAAATTGCTTCAGAAAAAGTGGTAGCATGTGGCCCCTATAACAGTGTAACCATATTCTGAACTTTTATTAGGAAAAAAACAGTCATCGGCCATTATTTAAACTGAAGACCACTTGCTTCAAAACTTTAATGGAATTCTTTTTTTTTTTTTTTTGGTACAATCTTCAGGCAACTTAATGAAAGCTGATATTAATCACACTGTGGTATTATGATAGCTCAAATGGACATTTTGCTTTCCCTTTCCAGGCCTGATACAACACCAGCCAGAAACAGTAGCCATAAAATGACAAGTAAACATAGAAACATAAAGACAGTAAGAAAGTTCATTATTGGTAAAGATATATTTATGGTAACCTCTATACTTCAGAAAAATAACTTTTAGGAAAACACCAACCATCATTTTCATATAGACTTCATTGTATTTTCCTGATTGATAAAAAGCTCAAGAAAAAGTAGCCTTCTGTTATATACTAACCTGTATAAACCAGGTTCGTGGTAACTTTAGAGAGCTAATAGCATGGAGGCTTAAATTATTTGGATCGGCTGTGTTGATCAAACAACTCAATATTTATTACTAGAACGATTTGTCTCTATTTCTCTTTGTACAGTGGGTCAGAGATCCTATTATGAGAATTTATAAGATCTCATCAAAACACAGCCCTGATATGAAAAGTGGTAACTGTGTAAGAGGCATCTCTTCCCCACTCCTGTTGTGTAATCCGACTTCACATCAGGGTGGCTGGTTTCCCAGGTGCGGGGGCACGGTGCTAATAAAACCTAGGTCATGGGTCAGATTGGTATGCGAACCCTGGCAAAGGATCTGATCCCTGGCCGAGCTGGTTGCTTCTGCTGCATGCTGTTGGACTCAAGGAAGGCAAGGGAGGCACAGGAAAATGAATCTACAGCTGAGAGGGGGTTAGCAAAAACAGTTAATGCACACATCCTAAGTATAGTTCAAAATTCTACTTTTGGTGAGTTCTACTTCTACTTAGTATGTAGAAACTGCAAAAGGACATGGCTCCCACCCTCGTGATGACAAAAGGCTAGGTCATCTACAAAATCATACATTTTCTGAAGCCCATCAGAAAGCTGAGGTTACAAGGCCACCAAGCGAATGGAATTCCAGAGAGTGACCAGCCCCTCCAGGAGAGCCCAGATCTGTGAATTGCTGTACCTTTGGCAATGCACGGATGGGAGGCAGCCACCATCCAAGCAAGTAAGAAGTAATCTGTTAGAATCTTAGCAGATGCTAAAGGTCAAGTGTGGGTGAGCATGTCGTCTGGAATAGCTGGGGTCCAGACATAAAGAGAGAGCACACTCACTCACTCACAGGCTGTTCATGCAGGAGCCTGGGCAGGTCTGAAGACAATGGGGAGCCCCCTTCAAGAGCGGGGTGACGGAAGTGAGCAGCTGCCTCTGGGAACCTGGGCAAAGCCCACCCAAGGACATTGCCTCTTAGAACCCAGAAGCTTTAGCGGTTAAGGGAGGGGGCCAACTCTCTTTGTGACCCAGGCAAGATCTTCTGCTTTGGAAGAGGTAAAAGCAAAACCTGACTGCTCTGCGGGGAGATCTGGAAAACTCTGCTGCCTTCAGGACATGAACAACACTCCCCGACTTCTCAGGGAGAGGAAGAAACTAAGTCTCCCTGTCCCTGGAGGAGAACAGGGCACCTTCTTGAAACCACGGATCCCTTGTTGCAATCCATATCTCCATAAATTAATTTAATTGAATGACTACTATCTTTCCAAATTTGAGGCAGCTTAGAATAGAATATAATTAAACAATAAGTTGAATCAAAATCAGAAAAGAAAATATCTGGTCAGTTTTGTTACCGTGATTGAACACAGTACAGTAGACCCCCTTATCTGCGGTTTCAATTATCTGAGGTGAATCGTGGTCCAGGAACAGATGATCCTCCTTCTGATGTTATCATCAAAAAGTCAAAAGCAGCCTGCCACTGTGTCACAGTGCCCAAGTCATTCACCTCCCCCCATCTCATCCTCTAGGCATTTTGTCATTTCACATCATCACAAGAAGGGTGACGACTTGTATAATATGATATTTTGAGAGTGAGAGACCATATATACATTACTTTTATTATAGTATATTATAGTTGTTCTATTTTATTATTAGTTATTGTTGTTAATCTCATTCTGTGTCTCACTTATAAACTAAATTTATCATAGGTATGTTTTTATAGCAAAAAATAGTACAGATCTTCCTTGACTTATAAGGTTATATCCTGATGAGCTCATCATAAGTTGAAAATATTGTAAATTGAAATCCTTCAATATGCTTAATTTAACAAACATCACAGCTGAACCTACCCTACCTTAAATGTGCTCAAAACACTGGCTTTCGTCAACAGTTAGGCAAAATCATCTAACACAAAGCCTATTTAATTACAAAGTGCTGAGTTTCTCATGTCACTGATCGAACACCATCCTGAAAGTGAAAAATAGCATGGTTGTCTGGGTGCAGTATGGTTGTTGACCCTCATGATGGTGTGTGGGACTAGGAGCTGTGGCTCCTGCCCAGCATCACAGGGGAGGACCAGACCACATATTGTTAGCCCAGGAAAAGACCCAAATTCAAAGTATGGGTTATACTGAAGGCTTGTCACTTTGGCACCATTTTAAAGTAAAAAAAAAAAAAATTATAAGTCAAACCACTGTAAGTCCGGGACTATCTGTAAATAGAAGGTGTGGTACTGCCGATGGTTCCAGGCGTCCACTGGGGGCTCAGAATTTTCCCCACCACAGATAAGGGAGGACCACTGTACTTGGTTCTGATTTGGCAGCCAGGACAAAAACGTAAGCTTAATGGGTTAAATAATTCTAATGTGGGATGCTCATATGTTCCTTAAAAGAGACATTTTCTTGGTGGCGAATTCTGAGGGGATCACATTAGACTTGACAACAAGGGCTTTGGGTGATAAAATAATATTTATCTGCTCATTCAATGTACATTTATTGTTCATCAGGCTAGCCTGTGCTAGATTTGGGGATGAAAAGACATAGTTCCTGCTCTCTAGGGACTTTCAACGGAGTCTTTAAGACAATCGGCATGTTTTGGCTACCAAAGAGTAAGAGCAGCCTCCTGTTATAAATGTTGAGAAATCTGGCCAGGTTTCTTGCTGGAAGGGAAGTCCAAACAATCCCACCTCAGGGTAGGCTATTAAGGGCTGTCTGAGCTGGGGTTGTCCTCAAATTTAAGCTTTGAGTTCGTCCAAATATCGAGGCAGGATTCATGTGAGATGGTGGAATTCCTGCCATGGTGCATGGGCAACTTTTCCTTGTCCCCATCACCAGTCATTTATGTAGGTAGAAAAGTACTTAGCAGTCCCCTGGGGGACTGTCTGATTCTGCACCCCAGGTTGTCCAATAGGATGAATTCACTGTGATGCTTCTATACTGTGTTATTCAAATTGTGTTATTAATATGAAGGATGAAGACAGTACTTTGGAATATCATACTTCTGGTCACAGGAATTCAGCAGTTCATTCATACTGGAGAGAGACTTTTAAAGCAGAGCAAATGGAAGTTAATATTTTGGTTAAAATATAAAATCTGTAAAACAAAAATGGTAACAATAAAAGGAAAAAATTTAAAAACCCGTATTTTGGTAAAAATGAAATGAACACCACATGATGTCCTCTGATAGTTAACTGAGACATTTTGGCTTCTTGGTGGTGGATTAGTACTTTTGGACATAAGGTCTGGTTCTCTCCCTCTCTCCTTCCTTCCCTCTCCCTCTCTCCCTCTCTGCCCTTTACTACTTCGGAAGGCCTTGCATAGAGAAAGAGCTGCTGTCACTGCATCTTATTGGTCAGTATGTGGGACTGATGCCCAGGAATGTAGAAGCGTTCCCCCCAGCACCCCAAAACCATTTTCTGACACTTGCTGTTAATATCTTGCTGAGTACATTTTCTTGAAATTGGTGCTGTCAAGAATCATTAGTACCCCATATTCCAGGAAGAAAAAGACTTGTAACGAAATATTACCCCTGCATAAATGATCTCTAGCTAGAACGATTCTGAATCAGTTGTCTCCAGAGGCAGATGTCTAAAAAAAGTGTACAACTTGTCACTACTGTGTGTTAGGGACCTTGGGACTCATGGAGAAAAAGGTACTGTAAACTACTGGAACGTATTCTTATCATTAACCAGCATATGAACTTCTTATTTTTCTAATACCTAGTTTCTCAGAGTACCTTGAGTTATCTGAATAATTTTGCTTCCTGTTGGAACTTTTAAAGAAAAGTTTTGGCACTTGTCAAAACCTCTTACTACTTTAGAGAGTGAAATTTCCCATGGGCCGATAGGCTGACATTTATTGTGGAAACAGATGATTATCTACAGAGCTTCTGGAATGTCTCCTGGGGTGAATTTATCAGTGATCTAGTCATCAATAACTCATCTTGCTTATTTTTAGTTCAAGGAAAATTTCAGAAATTTTACATGAGCTTTTATTTATGCAACATTTGGCCAGTGAGCTTATATGGTAGTTACTTTTTGCTTCCTGGAGGATGAGCTGGTTTTAATTCAGTAAAGTAAATGGGAACAGCCAGATGTTCACTGTGAATAAAATGAAGCAATATGAAAAGTTCTGTGCAATATCAGTTTTCCAAAAATGGTTTATAATTCAATTAAGTTAGGACTCAAACCCAGGTCTTAAAAACTTTGCTTTAGGTATTATAGAAAGTATCAAGGGTTCTAATAGGCACATGATCTTTTATTTGTTATAGGTGTTATGGTTTTGACATTCCTCATACTTAACATTGTTACATTCCTATTGACTAAACTCCAGACTGTACTGAAATTTCAACATGTTTTCTCATGAATGTCCTTTTCCTATTCCACGATCCCATCCCAAATGCCACGCTGCATTCATTCGTCATGTCTCCTTGGTTCTTCTTGTCTGGGACA
Organism: Lontra canadensis; assembly: GCF_010015895.1. NCBI lineage: Eukaryota > Metazoa > Chordata > Mammalia > Carnivora > Mustelidae > Lontra > Lontra canadensis. The sequence continues at coordinate 4,324,772 of NW_022631097.1, read as the reverse complement.
GTTTCCCAGTCTTTCCTTATTTTTCATAACCTTGAATGTTTTGAAGAGTACTAATCTGGTATTTTGTAGAACATGTCTTAATTTGGGGCTTTCTGATGTCCTCATAATTGCACTGGAATTATGGATTTCTGGAAAGAATATCACAGATGAGTGTCCTTTTCATATGTCATGCTGGGAGCCCATGATATTGACATGATGTTGCTGGCTCAGGTACTGTTTATCAGATGTCTCCATTGTAAAGCTATGATTTTTCCCTTATCAGTTCTTCATTCTCTGAAAGCAAGTAACGGAGTCCAGCCCATCCTCAAAGGAGGGCAGTTAAACTCCACCTCCTTGGAACTATCTACAGGTATTATTTGGAATTCTTCTGTATGAAAACCTTGTCTCTTCTCCTTCATTTATTTATTCAGTATTATTTATATAATTATACATATTAATGTATATTTATTTTATACTTTGGGTTATAGTTCCATTCTATGATATTTATTCTTTTGCTCTAGTTGTTCCACACTTGGCCATTGGGAACTCTTTCAGGTTAGATCCTGTGCATGTCAGATGTCCCAGGCATGTGCTACATGTTCCCTGCCTCAGTTCTAGCAACAGCTATTACTCTAAGAAACCCTGTTTCTTTTATTGCAGAATGGTATTTCCAAAGCAAAATCCAGGCCCTGGGGGTGCTCATTGCTACCAGGTGTCAATATCTTCAGAACTTCTTGGCAGATAGTCACAATCTTTTCTGTGCTTAGAATTTTTAAAGGTTTTAAATTGATCCTGGATAAGGCTTCTAAAAACCACACATATACACCTTCCTGATTCCCGTTTCTCATTATGCCCCTGATCTTCTCCATTCTTTTTCCCTCTGATGCTTTCAGAAAACTGTCTTTGTTCTTTTGAACTCATCTCTTAACCTCCTCTCCCTTTCTTAATATTTCCCCCCACCTTTCTCACCCTTCTTTCAGTTAGTGAGGGCCTCACCTAGTCATTAGGAAGAAAATAATCTGCTTACATGAATTTCCTTAGAGGTGAAAGACTGATAATAGTCTATTGATGCGGAGGATTCTCAGAGTTGTACGTGCAGTGAAACAACCATTGAGGTGTTGAAAATAGAAACACCTGGGCCCCTGACTGAATGAGAATCTAGAGGGCCAAGGGTAATGCTATGATACCCATAATTTTATACCTAAGGCATTTTGTGTTTTATGACTGTATGCAAACTGTGATCACTTTAGAGATAAGAAGATTATTAGTTTGTGATTGTGACATTTATTAATCTCTATTTTACATACACATTTATGCACATATTAATATACTTTTAAAGCTCCTGAAAAATCAATTTCAGGTATGGTCTAAGTCAACCATTTTGTTTCAAATACAAGGTATGCTGGTCATTCCCCATTTTCTCTTCCCTCCGCCAATCTCCTTTCTCTACTCTTCTCTCTGAATTCTGGGAGACTGCCCCCTATTAATTTCATTTTTCATCTTCTTGCCAGCTAGCCTTGAGGCATGATAAGTAGATGGACATCAGGAGGACAGGGAGGTGACATCTTTCTTCCCTTGCTTTCTATGAGTCAGCCCTGCAGGGTGGGTAATCACTGTCTTTCTAAGATTGTAGCTACTGGGCTTTGTTTACCCACTCTCCTCTCCTTCAACCCTGGGGGCCATGATGGCTCCCTAATGTTGCTAACCTCTGGGTGTCTCAGTATCTTTGATGGGTCTCTTCATGGGGCCCACAGCTCTGAAAAAATCCCACATTGAAATTGTTGTGAAGTGAATCCTCTGTGTGAACTCTGGTTTCCTGCTGGGACTCTGGCTGATACACAAGGGGTTAGAATCACCTCTTTTATCTGTGAAGGACTCCATGGCTTGTGGGGTGAAAGGAAGAACAGAAAAACTTCCTGTTTCAATTTAAGAAGCATGCACATTATGATTTGTGAAAGACTAAGAAGTCCATGCTTTATACTAAGAACATCCAGTCCCACCCTACCCCGCCTTTTTTCCTTAGTGTTTGAGGGGCAGGATTAGGATTTATTGTCCTATTTTATAGTTGCAGTTGATTTTATATCAGACTTATAATGAAATCAATCAGGAATCTAGTCTAGCATTTCTAATGACATTATTTTAGGATCATCTGCTGTAGAGTTTTTGGAATTAGGAAATTGGCCCTGGATATTATTTCCAGCAGCTTTTTGGGTTGGGATGTTTCTGGGATGGGGAGAAAAGGAGACACGCTGTCTTGGGAAACTCAGCAGTATTTTACTGAAGAAGTCAATCCTGGCTTGAATATGTTGGCTTTGAATTTTTACAGGATACACCCCCACCATTTCCATGAATTAGTTTATTATATTTTCTTTCTGGTTATACTGCTTGCCTGAAATGGGATGGAATAATTTTTATGCATTTCCCCAACTTTTCTGGCAAAGAACCATCCAGTAAACCCAAACAGATGGGAGCAGAATGCACTGTCAGTCCATGTAAGGTCAGCTTTTGTTTACGCCAATCGTTTCTTGTTTCTTTTGTCTTATAATAAGGGACTATAAATCTGATCTTTTATTTTGGATTCCATTTTGATACTGAGAGATTCTTCTCAACCATCAGGTGGTCGCATTTCCCAGATGAGTTCTTCCTGAACCTTCCCAGTAGTCTGTGACTCCCTCCATACTGTTTCCTCACTGAATCTTTTCTTGAAAACTGAAATCAGGAACTCCTGCACACTCCCAGATTTTAGATAATCTCCACTCACTTATTCAAAGTCAGCTGGAGAATAATCAAGTATAATGTCAGTCTCAACATCACCATTATGTGGGCAAAGGTCATCTTCTGCCATGGATAGAAAGTAACCTATGGTATGGTTTGCCTTATGAGAAAACATGCTGCATAGTCATTAAAGCCATAAACCTAAAAGTATGGTACTTGTTTCATAAATAAAACAAGTTTCTGTTTCAGAATATGAGCCACTCTATTTTTTACTTCTACTATCTTATTTCTTATTACTTCCAGAAGTTTGTAATTCCAGAAAATTCTAGAAAATCCCAGTAATTTCTAACTATAATGACTGTAAACATATATATCTAAATTCTTGTGTTTTTTTTTTCCCTCTAATTGAAGGCAGTTTGGAAAATTATTTTGTTGATGGAAGATTTAGGTTTCCATAGTTTATGGTATCAGGGACAAATCCTCCTGTTGCCAACCCCTGAGTTAGCTGGATTATTTTTGTATGTATATTTATCTTGGCTTTAATTTTTATCAAATTTACACGTGCCCATAGTTAAAGCAAATGAGCAGGTTGTGAAAAACAACATGCTCCAACTCCTTTTCCCTTCATTTTCTAAGACAACTACTTTTTTTTTTTAATTTTTAATTTTTTATTTTTTATAAACATATAATATATTTTTATTCCCAGGGGTACAGGTCTGTGAATTGCCAGGCTTACGCACTTCACAGCACTCACCATAGCACATACCCTCCCCAATGTCCATAACCCCACCCCCCCTTCCAACCCCCCTCCCCCCAGCAACCCTCAGTTTGTTTTGTGAGATTAAGAGTCACTTATGGTTTGTCTCCCTCCCAATCCCAACTTGTTTACCTCTTTTAGCTAAATTTTACTTTCCTTCAATTTCTCTAAATAGCATGCTTGTATTTCTCATTTTCAATCTTTCTGCTTGTAGGTTATCTTCCTCCTACAAAAGATGATCATTTAACTGTGTTTTCTCCTATTCACTGTGTTTTTTCCTATTCTTCTGACTCCCAAAATAGGTATGTTGTAAAATAATTAGCTGAATATTTGATATGTATATCATTATGACTACGTAAATGTTATTTATAGGGGAGTTATGTGATGAACTATGATTACTTTTTCTTTTTCTCTGCAAATTTCTGTCCTGGAGCCAATTATCTTTTTTCCCCCTTGACTTTTTGTCCTCTTGGTAGTTTAATCACAAATTCTTCACAAACTGTCTACATCTTCTTTCAAGACTTTCAGATACATGAGGCATTCTATCAATTTCTTTTTCTTTTTCTTTTTTTTTTTTTGGAGAAGTCTTCTCTATAACCTTCTTATTTCTTCTGACCTAGACTGCTTGTCCCCCATGCTTGGTACACAGCTGTCTGTCATCCTAGGATCTCTCTTAACTATTACTTTGCCTCTTCCTGTGCTAATCTCTGATTTCTTTTATTCCATATCTGCCTCTTTATTGGTGGAACTCCTTTTTCTGCTAACTTTTTGTGAGAGGCTATAAGGCACACAAAAATTTTTTTTGAGAAGTTGAATATTTTAAAATATTATTATGTGCTTATGTTTGACTTGTAGCTGGGCTTGGTATATATTTATAGGATGAAAATATTTTCTTTTAGAATTTCAAGGGCTCCACTGTCTTCTGGCTTCCACTGCTTTTGTTGAGAAGTCTGAAGTAATGTGGAATTTTCTTTTTTCTATCTTTATAGGTTTTTAGGATTTTCTCTCTGTCCTAGCATTCTGAAAATTTTTGATAATGTGCTTAGATATGATTTTGGTTTTTAATTCCTTGACTGATTTGGTTGGCCCTTTTAATACAGAAACTCATGACTCTTAATTCCGAGAAATATTCTTGCTTTATTTCTTTGATGAGTCCCCTTTCTGGATTTTCTCTGTGAACTTTTTTATGGAACTCCAACTTTTAACTTTTATTTATTTATTTATTTTTTAAAAGATTTTACTTATTTATTTGACAGAGAGACAGAGATCACAAATAGGCAGAGAGACCCACGGGGGCGGGGGGGCAGGCTCCCTGCTGAGCAGAGAGCCTGATGTGGGGCTCGATCCCAGGACCCTGAGATCATGACCTGAGCCGAAGGCAGAGGCTTAACCCACTGAGCCACCCAGGCACTCCGCCAACTTTTAACTTTTAAAGGAAAGGGAGAATAAGAGATTTATTAGATGCCTTCTTCAGTTGGGCTGTTCAGAAATGCCAAGAAAAGGAAATGGTGGGACAGAAGATGTATGTTCAATGAAAGTCAACAATAACAACAGAAAGATAGGGTCAGGGAAAATCATAATAATTCTTCCAGTTTTGGAAGAATAAAATGATTGGGTTGGAATAAAGGTGAAGAGAGATGTTTAGTGTCTTTTTGTTACTTTCTGTTGGGGCACAGAGGATAAAGGTGCAAGGAAAGAAAACCATCTCCTTCAACTGCATTGGGGGCTGGATAGCCAGATGAACTGTCAGGAAGTTAAGACCTTCTGGAAATGTCTATGGTGAACTTTTAAATCTTTGAATTCAATAATCACTTTGACTTGGGGCTTAATATGAAGAGATGTGTTAACAGATAGGACTGGCCAAACGGGATAAATGAGTGAGAAGGAAGCAACACTAATCATTTATTCTTATTCATATTTTCCTAATTTGATGTTGAAGACATTCCATATCATCAGCATACTCTCCAACACACACCTGCACATACACCGATGGGCTCACATATCAATATCCAAGTGAAATTGAACAAAACTCATTGAATGCATCCACACGTATCTATACATATCTACAAAATGCACGTAAAAACACATACACATTTGACACTTAATATGCTGGCATGCAATATTCTGTTGTATTTACCCTATATAACTAAGCCATTGAGAGCAAAGTCATTGCTTTATGCCCCATAAAATGCTCTGCATTTTGCTTCATCACGCATGTTCCCTTTAGGTGGAAAATATTGGGCATCCCCAATGCATTAATCCAAATGCCCATAAGCATTTGTACTAGGTGATGATCGCATATTCTTTCACCTTTTCTATGTCTGAGAGAAAATCAAAAGGAGCTAGTAATACTCAATTTAATGTGTTAACCAGATTTCCCAAGAGTCAGTCACGAGGGGCAGAAGCTGGTATCCTAAGAAAAGTGAGAAAATGCTTCTAGCTGCATGAATGTTGTTACAGAGATGGTAGAATAGGAAGCGAGTTGATAGATTTCCCATGAATTTCATTATAATATTTTCTTAGATTTCCTTTCCCTGCGTTTTCTCCTAGACTTTCACAGACTAGTCAGTTTGTGACTTCAGTAAACAATTTTGAGAGACTGCTTATGTAAAGAATTCTCTTTGGAAAGTTCAGTATGGATAAAAAGTAACCCAGGCAGTTAGAGGAGAGGTGGGAGTGAGCCAGAAAGGCCACAGAGGACTGTCAGTGACTACAACAGATGCTGAATGCCTGCATTCCTGGGGCTTGTTCGGAAGCCAAGGGAGTCCCTGTGTATAGAGCTCCGGCCCTGAAAAGAAGGGAAAAGAATGCAGGCACCCCAGCGTTCATGAATAGGCCCAGAGGAACATCAGACTCCAGCTTCTCTGGTTCACAATCGGCTTTCTCTTAGAATTCGATTTCAAACTGGTTGAAGGACAATTTTAAATAGAAGTAGGATTTTGAAAAAATAAGCAAACAAAGACTATGTTGGGCAAAATGGTGTATCATAATTGAACACTGTTCTTTAATTTGGTTGGTCTCTACCAAACAAAGCTCTGCTATTTCATTTGAACCACATTAAAACAGGGCTTTTTTTTTCCCTCCTAAGAAAATAAGCGTTTTCAAAAGTAGCTTCAAAAAACAATTACCATTTTAATGTGAAATGCTTGGTTTCCGAAAGTTTATAGCATTATGTTCCAAATTTCAGTTCAAAGGAAATAGAGCTAATGGAGCTGGAATCTGCTTCGACTCTACTGGCAGCCCTTGTAAACTAATCCATCACGGGCGCCCGCCGACTTGGAGTTTGGGCTCAGAGCCTGCCTCCCACCACTGGGATTCCTGGAGGGCGCCATAGTCTTTCTCACGTTTGCTTTATTTGCCTCATGGTGGCGACATCTTTACAAATGTAATAGTTTATTGTTCATGCGCTTTAAAAAAAGAAGATACCGCTAGACAATTGAGAATAGGTAATCTGCCCTCGTTGTGTTAGGCAGTTGGAAAATGTTTTCTCACATCTCACTGAATTTTCACACAAATTTAGGAGTTTGGAGAAAAAGATCCATAAATACAGAGAATAAACTGATGCTTGCCAGAGGGGGTGGGTGGGCAAAATGGGTGAGGCAGAGCAAGAGGTACACGCGTCCAGTTGTGGAATAAATAAGTCACCGGGTGAAAGGTTCAGTGTAAGGAATATAGCCGATGATATTGTAGTAGTGATGTATGGTGACAGAGGGGAACTGCACTTGTAGTGAACACAGCATAGAGTTGTCGAATCACTGTGTCAAACAGCTGAAACTAGTGTAACATTGTGGGTCAACTACACTTCAATAATAATAATTTTTTAAAAGGCAGCAGGTCCAGAAAAAAAAAAATTAGGGCGTTGATATTATCATTACCCCTGTATCATAGATGAGGAAAATTGCCCAAAGTCCCAAAACTTCCTTCTGGGACTAGGATCTTCGTTTTGAAGCTAGGATCACTGCCCCATTGTACTTAACCATGACATCCACCTGATTTGCTCCTGATACTTCCTCCCTGAATGGCAGGGAACAGCCAGCATCAGTTGTGCCCCTGCTGCGGTGAGATAATGAGGAAAGCAATTCTCTGTTCTTTTCATACCCAATTTCCCAATGTTCTTTCCTTCAGCATTTATGCAAACCTTGAAATCAATGTTCAAACTGAAAACCAGGCTATCTGTTCTTTTTTTTTTTTAATTGTCATTTCCAGACATCTTTTCTCCCTTATTACAAGTACACAATCCGAGTGACTTTAGAACTCCACAACTTACGTGGGATGGTTCAGAAACTTAATAATTACCATCAAGTTTTCATAAAAACCATTCAGTAAGCAACTAGAATGCCCAGGAGGCTTATAAGGTTTTAAATCTGCTCCTTCACCAATGACTTTACCCACCTGGAAAAGTTATTTTTATATGTCTATTTCTACGATATGCTGTCTCTATCTCACAGCCTCCAGGAAATATAGCTTTCTCAAAAGCCTGAGTCACAGATATGCAGTAAATTCAAAATACCGTCCTTCTCACAGACTGTGTGAATACAAAATATCAGTCTCTCATTCTTGGAGTAAGATACAGGGAAAGGCTTAAATAGCATGAAAGCAAATTAAGTGGTAATAAAAGCTAACCAAGTGCTTTCTCATTACCAGGATTTTTCTGATTTCACTCATTTAATATGTACAACAGCATTACTATCAAGAGGCTTGCTTCAAATCTCAGCTTTGTGGCCTCGGACTTTGTGAAGGAGACCATCTCTTTGTGACCTCGAGCCACTTGACTTCTCTGGGCCTCAGTTGCCTCAATTGTAAAATAGGAATACTTGTAACAGGATCCACCATTATGTTTCAAGCACCATTTGCTCCCTCTTAAGCTCATGGCAGCCCTGGGAGATATGGAGCCTTTCATCATGAACATGAAACTTCAATGTTTATAGACATCAAGTAAATCCCAGAGCGAGTAAGGGCCCCTCAGTAAGCAGCCCTGACTGTACTTGAATCCAGTGTGAGCATGCTTAACCATTCACCAACCCCATGAAGACTCAAGAATTCTGCCATCTGCACTTCCACCATAGGAAATGCTGGTTGAATCTGGTCACCATGAGGTATCTGTCTGTCTGAAACTTTTTTGATGATATCAGAAATGAAAGAAGTCTTGCTTATGTAAAGGGACTATTTGGACACAATGAGAAATGTTCAGGCATCGGGACTTAATTATTGGCACGAAATTCTTTCCTGCAGAATTCTTTAGCCCTGAAATAGTAAGATATAAAAGATTTCTGTCTGGGGCACCTGGGTGGCTCAGTGGGTTAAGCCTCTGCCTTTGGCTCAGGTCATGATCTCAGGGTCCTGGGATCGAGCCCCGCATCGGGCTCTCTGCACAGCAGGGAGCCTGCTTTCCCCTCTCTCTGCCTGCCTCTCTGTCTACTTGTGATCTCTGTCTGTTGAATAAATAAAATCTTTAAAAGATTTCTGTCTGACTCATCTGGGTGGCTACTGATCAGCAACCACTGACAGCAATATACAGTCTTGCAAATGTGATTGCCTCTTTATATCTTTAATTTTATATTTAGCTCTTTATCTTATCATGTCTGTCTAACTGATGCTCTTTCTCCCATTGACTGGGAGAAAGAGCATCAGTTAAAATCTCCCTCAACAATAGTCCTGGTTTAGTGAAAAGGCCATTTTGGTTTTGTGTTTTGATTTGCTTTAACATCATATAAATAGTAATTGAGAGGATTATTGTGTTATTGTAATTGATAATAAGAAATATATTATTTGGTCTTCATCCAGTTTCTGACACAGAATTTTAAAACCCTTGGAATCTCCCCAGATGTAAGAGTGAGAGAGTTTGGGGCGCCTGGGTGGCTCAGTGGGTTAAAGCCTCTGCCTTAGGCTCAGGTCATGATCCCAGGGTCCTGGGATCGAGCCCCACATCGGGCTCTCTACTCAGCGGGGAGCCTGCTTCCCCCTTTCTCTCTCTGCCTGCCTCTCTGCCTACTTTTGATCTCTGTCTGTCAAATAAATAAATAAAATCTTAAAAAAAAAAAATGAGAGGGTTGCCTTGATAGATATAACAAATCCTTTCCAACCACACCTGGGTTTATGTTAATGAAGTGACTTTGGGAAAGCACCTAAGGATGGGGTTGGTTGCCAGGGAAACCAAACTTGAGATTAGAGGGTTTGAACTTTCAGTCCTACTGGAACTCCCCAGTCCTCCTCTGGGGAAGGGAGGGGAGTGAAGGTTGAGTTGATCACCAATGGCCAATGATTTAATCAATTATGCCTAGAAAATGTAGCTTTCATAAAGGCCTAGAGCCTAAAAGAATGATGGGTTTCAGAGGGCTTCAGGGTTAGTGAGCATATGATTTGGGGAGAGTGATGCCTCTTCCCACATACCTTGCCCTATTTACCTCTTCCATTTGATGTTTCCAAGTTACATCTTTTGAAGCCAGTTTTCCAGCATTTTCTGAGTTCTCTGAGCTGCTCTAGCTAATTCATCAAACTGAAAGAGAAGGTTGTGGGAACCTCCATTCTCTAGCAGTGAGTCAGCAGTGATCAACTAAATTTGGCTTTGCATCTGAAGGTTTGGGGGTGGGGGGAGAGGACAGTTGAATGGGACCACCGAACCCTTAACCTGTGGGGTCTGATGCTATCTCCAGGTAGACAGTATCCAAACTGAGTTGATTGCTTGGTGGTGTGGTAAAAAGGGCATACACATTGGAGCTTGTGTCAGAATCATAGTTAGGAAATCACATTCCACCTTTTGGGGTGGGGAGTGTGGTATATTCTTCTTGACTTGTCCATGATGCTTCTGTTTCCAACCTCACTGTGTCTGACAGGGGCCTCTTGACCAGCCACGGCCCTCTGCAGTTTTTGTTTATTCAGTCCTGGAGCAGGGACCTGGGGGCATGCAGATGACAAGGGCAACCCACCCAACCTTATCCTCACTGCCTGCAGGGCTCCCCATTTGCGCATCCAGGTAAGATGCAAAATCTTGAGGTAAGTTCAGGGCAGTCAAGGCAACAGACATGGTTTCATTTTTACATGGGAAATATTTGGTTGAGTGGAGTTGGCAGAAAGGTGGGCATATTCCCATGTAGAGTGACTATGGAAGCCACGTTCTGCTTGGCTGTATGTGGTCGCTCTGATTGGTTTATTATTACCACTGTTCACAGACTACTTTAGTTTAAAGGGAATGCATGTCTAACCTTTCTGGATACTCCATTAAAGGATACAGAAATAGCCCACACACACTTTGCGGCGACCTTGGGGCTGAGTGTGTTGGTCACTAAACCAACTGCAAGCCCATCAGCTTGTAGCTTTAAGCCCTCATGATCCTCCACATTACTTCATATCTCAAAAAAGTTCTTAATATTTGTTTCCACTGTCAACAGCCTCTCATCAGCCACCGTATCAGTTTCGGCTCTCATTAAGAAGACTGTCTCAGGAGACTTACACCCAAGCACAGAGATGATAGCTTTGGCAAGGGTTCTTCCATAAACAGATGAAGACAGCTGATAACATTAGCAACTTCGCTTGTCATCTCATTTTTTGAGGGCACTCGCTTCCCTGAAAATTATTTATGTTTGATCTATTAATCCATGGCAACCACTAACACAAGCGGTACCAAATGTTGTCCTGGGATGAACAGTTGTTGCTGCTTCTTTACACCATTCTATTTCGGGAGTGGTATGAACTTTGGACTGTGCTCAGTAGAGCTCTTGCCCTCTTGGGTTAGGAATGGTGGCTGGTAAAAATGTCTGCTGCTTGGCCTTGGTTATTAGGAAAAAAAAATAAATCCTACACATTTACCCAGATGACATCATTACTCACATTTACATTCGGAAAGATTCAAAGTAGGAAACATTTTTTCGGCATCAGGGAATCCAAATGTTTAAAAGAAGCTTTAACAACAATGTAATAGTAATACATATGTTGGTTAAAAAAAATCAAAACAGTAGAGAAAAGCATAATTGCTCAACAGTAGCCTCCATTTCACTCTTTCTCAGCCTGTCCCACTGCTCCTAGATAATTCTGAAGAATATTTCTGTTTTTATTTCTGTTTGTACCTATGTAAGTCTAAATGCTATGCTTTTTTTTTTAATTTTTCATTTCTTTTCAGCGTTATAGTATTCATTGTTTTTGCACCACATCCAGTGCTCCAGGCAATCCGTGCCCTCTCTAATACCCACCACCTGGTTCCCCCAACCTCCCACTCCCCGCCCCTTCAAAACCCTCAGATTGTTTTCAGAGTCCATAGTCTCTCATGGTTCACCTCCCCTTCCTATTTCCCTCAACTCCCTTCTCCTCTCCATCTCCCCTTGTCCTCCATGCTATTTGTTATGCTCCACAAATAAGTGAAACTATATGATAATTGACTCTCTCTGCTTGACTTATTCCACTCGGCATAATCTCTTCCAGTCCCGTCTATGTTGCCACAAAAGTTGGGTATTCATCCTTTCTGACGGAGGCATAATACTCCATAGTGTATATGGACCACATCTTCCTTATCCATTCGTCTGTTGAAGGGCATCTTGGTTCTTTGCACAGTTTGGTGACTGTGGCCATTGCTGCTATAAACATTGGGGTACAGATGGCCCTTCTTTTCACTACATCTGTATCTTTGGGGTAAATACCTGGTAGTGCAATTGCAGGGTCATAGGGAAGCTCTATTTTTAATTTCTTGAGGAATCTCCACACTGTTTTCCAAAGTGGCTGTGCCAACTTGCATTCCCACCAACAGTGTAAGAGGGTTCCCCTTTCTCTCCAACACATGTTGTTTCCTGTCTTGCTAATTTTGGTCATTCTAACTGGTGTAAGGTGGTATCTCAATGTGGTTTTAATTTGAATCTCCCTGATGGCTAGTGATGATGAACATTTTTTCATGTGTCTGATTAAATGCTATGCTTTTATGTCTGTTCTTTGACCCATTGATTTTTTTATCAGTCTTTTTTTTAAGTATCATTCTTTTTTTTGAACACAGTTTTATTGATGTATAATGTATGTATAAAATTCACTTATTTTAAGTGTACAATGAGTTTTAGTAAATTTGCAATTTAATTTTAGAACATTTCTATCACCAAAAAGATCCCTCCTGGACATTTGCAGCCACTTTTCATTTTCAGTCCTAGCCCCAGGCAATTCTTATTCTATTTACTGGCTCTATAAATGTCCCTCTTCTGGACAGTTTCTGGAAATGGAAGTGACCAGTCAGTTTAAGACTATACCTATTAACTTTGCAACACAAAAGTTCCTGCTTGTGGAACTGCCTTTCCCCCACTCCCTTTTGATCTTCCGTCTTTGTCCTCACCCTTGCTCACTGGCAACTCCTGGTAACTTCTGACAGTTAAGACTTTATTTTATTATTGTTAAGGCTGATAATATTTCACCTTGTATCTTTTTGACTGTAAGTTTTTGACGTCTACAGGTTGATTGTAAAAGTAGAAAGCTAAGGGCAGCCTTTGTAAATATTGCTCAGTGCACAACCAGGTAGATGACCCATTTGACATTTCCTTCCCTTAGTGTCTGATGCAGAGCTGCGGTGGTATTCTGAGGTAATGTGCCCATGGCAGAGTCATATGAGCCCCCTTTCTGCTTCTGCGCTAAACACTTAATACCATAGTATAATTGTATACTGAGCCATCTGTTGATACCTTTTCATTTTTTTCCCTTAGGGTTTTATTTCTTAATCTTTCTTCTTGAAACAGATGTAATATACCTTTGCTGTAACCTAAAATTTATCTGCTTCTCTATCACACTAACCAAATGAAATCCTCCTTTTATTTATTTATTTATTTATTTTGTATTTTTTTGGAAAGATTTTATTTATTTGATGAGACAGAGGGAGCACAAGTAGGCAGAGAGGCAGACAGAGGGAGAGGGAGGAACAAGCACCTCCTTCGGGCAATGTAGGGCCTGATCCCAGGACCCTGGAATCATGACCTAAACCGAAGGCAGATGCTTAATCCACTGAGAAACCCAGGCACTCCTGAAATCCTCCTTTTTAGAAAATCATACTGAGATAAAGATGAATATTTAGAATGTTCATAGAATTTCGTAATACTTTAACACATTGCTGAGAAACCCAAGCTGGCATGCTTAATGTTAGCAAATGTGGTTTTGCATTTAAATTTTGCATAGGACTGTATTTTGATGACTCTGCTACAATGACAGGAAAATATTTTACTCACATTAAGGAGATTATGACGGAATATAGATCAGTATACTATGGAATTCTTTTTTTAAAAATACATTTTCTTTTTTAGTTTTTCTCTTGCTTATCCCCCCATCTCCCAGTTTTATCAAGATATAATTGACAGGTCTGGGAGGAGTCAAGATGGTGGAGAAGTAGCAGGCTGAGACTACTTCAGGTAGCAGGAGATCAGCTCGATAGCTTATCTAAAGATTGCAAACACCTACAAATCCAATGGGAGATCGAAGAGAAGAAGAACAGCAATTCTAGAAACAGAAAATCAACCACTTTCTGAAAGGTAGGACTGGCGGAGAAGTGAATCCAAAGCGACGGGAAGATAGACTGGGGGAAGGGGCCGGCTCCCGGCAAGCGGCGGAGCAATGGAACACAAAATCAGGACTTTTAAAAGACTGTTCCGCGGAGGGACATCGCTCCAGAGGCTTAACTGGGGTGAAGCCCACGTGGGCTCAGCGTGGCCTCAGGTCCCGCAGGGTCACAGAAGGATCGGGGATGTCTGAGCATCGCAGAGCTTACAGGTATTAGCACAGGGAAGCCGGCTACAGAGACAGAGCTGAGGAGTGAGCTCACAGCTCGGGGTTACCTTGAACTGGTCGCAGGCTCGGTCAGCTCGGAGCGCGGCTGGAGGCTAGGGAGACGGGAGTAACTGGGCGCTATTCTCTGAGGGCACACTGAGGAGTGGGGCCCCGGGCTCTCGGCTCCCCTGGGCAGAGACTGGGAGGCCTCCATCTTCATTCCTGTCCTCCAGAACTCTACGGAAAGCGCTCAGAGAACAAAAGCTCCCAAAAGCAAACCCGAGCTGAGTACTCAGTCCGGCCCAAGGTAAGGGTGGAGCAATTCTGCCTGGGGCAAAGACACTTGAGAATCACTACAACAGGCCCCTCCCCCAGAAGATCAATAAGAAACCCAGCAAGGACCAAGTTCACCTACCAAGGAGTGCAGTTTCAATACCAAGGATAGCTCCAGAGGAGGAGAAAGCAAAGCACAGAACTCATGGCTTTCTCCCCATGATTCTTTAGCCTTGCAGTTAATTTAATTTTTTTTTCTTTTTCAATTTTTTTTCTCTTCTTCTGCCAAATATTTTTTAACTCTTACCCTTTTCTTTTTTAACGTTTTTTAACTAGTTTATCTAATATATATATATATATATTTTCCCTTTTATATTTTTTCCTTATTCGTTTTCTTTTTTTTATTGTTTCTTTTCTTTTCTTTTCTTTTCTTTTTTCTTTCTGAACCTCTTTTTATCCCCTTTCTCCCCTCTCACGATTTGGGATCTCTTCTGATTTGGCTAAAGCATATTTTCCTGGGGTTGTTGCCACCCTATTAGTATTTTACTTGCTCCTTCATATGCTCTTATCTGGACAAAATGACAAGGCGGAAAAATTGCACAAAAAAAAAAAAAAAAGAACAAGAGGCAGTACCAAAGGCTAGGGACCTAATCAATACAGACATTGGTAATATGTCAGATCTAGAGTTCAGAATGACGATTCTCAAGGTTCTAACCGGGCTCAAAAAAGGCATGGCAGATATTAGAGGAACTCTCTCGGGAGATATAAAAGCCCTTTCTGGAGAAATAAAAGAACTAAAATCTAACCAAGTTGAAATGAAAAAAGCTATTAATGAGGTGCAATCAAAAATGGAGGCTCTCACTGCTAGGATAAATGAGGCAGAAGAAAGAATTAGTGATATAGAAGACCAAATGACAGAGAATAAAGAAGCTGAGCAAAAGAGGGACAAACAGCTACTGGACCATGAGGGGAGAATTCGAGAGATAAGTGACACCATAAGACGAAACAACATTAGAATAATTGGGATTCCAGAAGAAGAAAGAGAGAGGGGAGCAGAAGGTATATTGGAGAGAATTATTGGAGAGAATTTCCCCAATATGGCAAAGGGAACAAGCATCAAAATCCAGGACGTTCAGAGAACCCCCCTCAAAATCAATAAGAATAGGTCCATACCCCGTCACCTAATAGTCAAATTTACAAGTCTCAGTGACAAAGAGAAAATCCTGAAAGCAGCCCAGGAAAAGAAGTCTGTAACATACAATGGCAAAAATATTAGATTGGCAGCAGACTTATCCACAGAGACCTTGCAGACCAGAAAGAGCTGGCATGATATATTCAGAGCACTAAACGAGAAAAACATGCAGCCAAGAATACTATACCCAGCTAGGCTATCATTGAAAATAGAGGAGAGATTAAAAGCTTCCAGGACAAACAAAAACTGAAAGAATTTGCAAACACCAAACCAGCTCTACAGGAAATATTGAAAGGGGTCCTCTAAGCAAAGAGAGACCCTAAAAGTAGTAGATCAGAAAAGAACAGAAACAATATACAATAACAGTCACCTTACAGGCAATACAATGGCACTAAATTCATATCTCTCAATAGTTACCCTGAATGTGAATGGGCTAAATGCCCCAATCAAAAGACACAGGGTATCAGAATGGATAAAAAAACAAAACCCATCTATATGTTGCCTACAAGAAACTCATTTTAGACCCAAAGACACCTCCAGATTTAAAGTGAGGGGGTGGAAAAGAATTTACCATGCTAATGGACATCAGAAGAAAGCAGGAGTGCCAATCCTTATATCAGATCAATTAGATTTTAAGCCAAAGACTATAATAAGAGATGAGGAAGGACACTATATCATACTTAAAGGATCTGTCCAACAAGAAGATCTAACAAATTTTAAATATCTATGCCCCTAATGTGGGAGCAGCCAACTATATAAACCAATTAATAACAAAATCAAAGAAACACATCAACAATAATACAATAATAGTAGGGGACTTTAACACTCCCCTCACGGATATGGACAGATCATCCAAGCAAAATATCAACAAGAAATAAAGGCCTTAAATGACACACTGGACCAGATGGACATCACAGATATATTCAGAACATTTCAACCCAAAGCAACAGAATACACATTCTTCTCTAGTGCACATGGAACATTCTCCAGAATAGATCACATCCTCGGTCCTAAATCAGGTCTCAACCGGTATCAAAAGATTGGGATCATTCCCTGCATATTTTCAGACCACAATGCTCTGAAGCTAGAACTCAATCACAAGAGGAAATTTGGAAAGAACCCAAGTACATGGAGACTAAACAGCATCCTTCTAAAGAATGAATGGGTCAACCAGGAAATTAAAGAAGAATTGAAAAAATTCATGGAAACAAATGATAATGAAAATACAACGGTTCAAAATCTGTGGGACACAACAAAGGCAGTCCTGAGAGGAAAATACATAGCGACACAAGCCTTTCTCAAGAAACAACAAGGGTCTCAGGTACACAACCTAACCCTACACCTAAAGGAGCTGGAGAAAGAACAAGAAAGAAACCTTAAACCCAGCAGGAGAAGAGAAATCATAAAGATCAGAGCAGAAATCAATGAAATAGAAACCAAAAAAACAATAGAACAAATCAACGAAACTAGGAGCTGGTTCTTTGAAAGAATTAATAAGATTGATAAACCCCTGGCCAGACTTATCAAAAAGAAAAGAGAAAGGACCCAAATAAATAAAATCATGAATGACAGAGGGGAGATCACAACTAACACCAAAGAAATACAGACAATTATAAGAACATACTATGAGCAACTCTACGCCAACAAATTTGACAATCTGGAAGAAATGGACGCATTCCTAGAGACGTATAAACCTCCACAACTGAACCAGGAAGAAATAGAAAGCCTGAACAGACCCATAACCAGTAAGGAGATTGAAACAGTCATCAAAAATCTCCAAACAAACAAAAGCCAGGGGCCAGACGGCTTCCCGGGGGAATTCTACCAAACATTTAAAGAAGAACTAATTCCTATTCTCCTGAAACTGTTCCAAAAAATAGAAATGGAAGGAAAACTTCCAAACTCATTTTTATGAGGCCAGCATCACCTTGATCCCAAAACCAGACAAGGATCCCATCAAAAAAGAGAACTACAGACCAATATCCTTGATGAACACAGATGCAAAAATTCTCACCAAAATACTAGCCAATAGGATTCAACAGTACATTAAAAGGATTATTCACCACGACCAAGTGGGATTTATTCCAGGGCTGCAAGGTTGGTTCAACATCCGCAAATCAATCAATGTGATACAACACATTAATAAAAGAAAGAACAAGAACCATATGATACTCTCCATAGATGCTGAAAAAGCATTTGACAAAGTACAGCATCCCTTCCTGATCAAAGCTCTTCAAAGTGTAGGGATAGAGGGCACATACCTCAATATTATCAAAGCCATCTCTGAAACACCCGTCGCAAATATCATTCTCAATGGAGAAAAACTGAAAGCATTTCCGCTAAGGTCAGGAACACGGCAGCGATGTCCATTATCACCACTGCTATTCAACATAGTACTAGAAGTCCTAGCCTCAGCAATCAGACAACAAAAGGAAATTAAAGGCATCCAAATCGGCAAAGAAGAAGTCAAACTATCACTCTTCGCAGATGATATGATACTATATGTGGAAACCCAAAAGACTCCACTCCAAAACTGCTAGAACTGGTACAGGAATTCAGTAAAGTGTCAGGATATAAAATCAATGCACAGAAATCAGTTGCATTACTCTACACCAACAAGAAGACAGAAGAAAGAGAAATTAAGGAGTCAATCCCATTTTCAATTGCACCCAAAACTATAAGATACCTAGGAATACACCTAACCAAAGAGGCTAAGAATCTATACACAGAAAACTAGAAAGTGCTCATGAAAGAAATTGAGGAAGACACAAAGAAATGGAAAAATGTTCCATGCTCCTGGATTGGAAGAATAAATATTGTGAAAATGTCTATGCTACCTAAAGCAATCTACACATTTAATGCAATTCCTATCAAAACACCGTCCATTTTTTTTTAAAGAAATGGAACAAATAATCCTAACATTTATATGGAATCAGAAAAGACCTCGAATAGCCAAAGGAATATTGAAAAAGAAAGCCAAAGTCGGTGGCATCACAATTACGGACTTCAAGCTCTATTACAAAGCTGTCATCATCAAGACAGGATGGTACTGGCACAAAAACAGACACATAGATCAATGGAACAGAATAGAGAGCCCAGAAATAAATCCTCATGTCTATGGTTAACTAATCTTCGACAAAGCAGGAAAGAATGTCCAATGGAAAAAAGACAGCCTCTTCAATAAATGGTGTTGGGAAAATTGGACAGCCACGTGCAGGAAAATGAAATTGGATCATTTCCTTACACCACACACGAAAATAGACTCAAAATGGATGAAGGACCTCAATGTGAGAAAGGAATCCATCAACATCCTTGAGGAGAACACAAGCAGCAACCCCTTCGACCTCAGCCACAGCAACATCTTCCTAGGAACATCGCCAAAGGCAAGGGAAGCAAGGGCAAAAATGAACTATTGGGATTTTATCAACATCAAAAGCTTTTGCACAGCAAAGGAAACAGTTCACAAAACCAAAAGACAACTGACAGAATGGGAGAAGATATTTGCAAACGACATATCAGATAAAGGGCTAGTGTCCAGAATCTATAAAGAACTTAGCAATCTCAACACCCAAAGAACAAATAATCCAATCAAGAAATGGGCAGAAGACATGAACAGACATTTCTGCAAAGAAGACATCCAGATGGCCAACAGACACATGAAAAAGTGCTCCATATCACTCGGCATCCGGGAAATACAAATCAAAACCACAATGAGATACCACCTCACACCAGTCAGAATGGCTAAAATTAACAAGTCAGGAAATGACAGATGCTGCCGAGGATGCGGAGAAAGGGGAACCCTCCTACACTGTTGGTGGGAATGCAAGCTGGTGCAACCACTCTGGAAAACAGCATGGAGGTTCCTCAAAATGTTGAAAATAGAATTACCCTATGACCCAGCAATTGCACTACTGGGTATTTACCCTAATGATACAAACATAGTGATCCAAAGGGGCACGTGCACCCGAATGATTATAGCAGCAATGTCTACAATAGCCAAACTATGGAAAGAACCTAGATGTCCATCCACAGATGAATGGATAAAGAAGATGTGGTATATATACACAATGGAATACTATGCAGCCATCAAAAGAAATGAAATCTTGCCATTTGCGACGACGTGGGTGGAACTAGAGGGTATCATGCTTAGCGAAATAAGTCAATTGGAGAAAGACAACTATCATATGATCTCCCTGATATGAGGGAGAGGAGATGCAACATGGGGGTTAAGGGGGTAGGAGAAGAGTAAATGAAGCAAGATGGGATTGGGAGGGAGATAAACCATAAGTGACTCTTAATCTCACAAAACAAACTGAGGGTTGCTGGGGGGAGGGGGGTTGAAGGGGGGGTGGGGTTATTATGGACATTGGGGAGGGTATGTGCTATGGTGAGTGCGGTGAAGTGTGTAAATTGGCGATTCACAGACCTGTACCCCTGGGGAAAAAAATATATGTTTATAAAAAATAAAAAAAAAAATAATCCAATAAGGGGTGCCTGAGTGGCTCAGTGGGTTAAGCCTCTGCCTTTGGCTCAGGTCATGATCTCAGGGTCCTGGGATCAAGCCCTCCATTGGACTCTCTGCTCAGCAGGGAGCCTGCTTCCCCCTCTCTCTCTGCCTGCCTCTCTGCCTACTTGTGATCTCTCTCTCTGTTAAATAAATAAATAAATAAAGTCTTTTAAAATTTTTTTAAAAATAATCCAATAAGTACATGCCAATGTTCATTATAGAAGTAAATATAATCATTAAAAGTGTAAACCAAAACTCTTAATAGGACACTGACCAAATAAATTTTAAAATGTACAGTAATTAAACAGTAATTGCATAATTTAAATGAATGACAATAAAGACCTCATAATAACATCAAAAACTGTTTCTGTGATAGTATTAATTAGGATAAAGAAATACAACTATATATAAAATATGATATAAATGAAGCAAATAACTTTCTGAAGACAATAAGGAACATTCTAAAAAGGTTACAGAGATTATTTCTGAGCCTTGGGATTACAGGATACATTACAAGACAGAAATCATTGTAAATGGCTGGTAATATTTCTCTGAACTGATAAACTTATGCCCCTCTTTATATAGTGGTACAAACGTCTTCCACCAATCACTTAGTATCATTCTTTGTAGTACTTTTCCCTATCTGAATAATCTTATATGAGTCACTCAACTTACTTGTGGTCTCTCCCTTTATTAAATGAAAGCTCTGTGAAAACAATGAACTTTTTGTTTTCTTCACTGTCACATCCTCAGTACCTAGGACAGTGCCTGTCCATAATGCACTCAACACATATTTGTGGAATGAATGAAATATGTATAAAGGCAACATTACAAATATCAGCTGTGATTCTTTCAAATGAGGATGAGAACAATGGTGTTGCCTCCATCAACCAAGTGACTCTCAAATAAGTTAATCTAGTTTCACCAAGGAAAAATTTTAATCTAAAATATTTATGTATTTGTTGCATAGAACTGGCAAAATCCTTCTTCAATTACCTGGATAATATCTCAACTTGAGAAGTGTTATACCATGCTATTTTATAGTAATTATTAAAAGAATTTACATATGCTTCCAAGATTCAAATCTCAGGCTAATTTAGTTTAGGATCATACAGAACACGTGTATTCACCTCCCATTGCTCCTGAGAGTCATGAAGTGACAATATAGAAAAACAAAGAGGAATGAACTCATACAACAAAGAAAGCAAGGAAGAGGGATATCAGTAGACAAGAAACTTCAACAAATTTCCAGAAGACAGAAAGCAGATGAATAGGGCAGCAAAGGAAGCAAGAGCCCAGAATATAAATGTTGGAGGCACATAGGAGGGAGCCAGTCTCCCCTCTGGAGGTCAGAGGAGTCTTAGGCCTCAGAAATGGCAGGTACAGTGAGCAGAAACAAAAAAGAAGGCAGAAAAACAGAGGGAATGGTTGAATGTCTATGTAATAGCTGTGCTAATCTCCTATCTTTCATCCCCCTCCACTCCCTCCGGAGCATGTGGAAGGCCAACATTGTCACTATTCAAAACAATAATAAAGGAAGTTTTCATAAAAGAAACTATACAAAACCTAGGAAGCTGTAATCTGTTGTAAAGATTTCATGACAGAGTACTCCTAGCATTGAAGAGCTAGCATTGATTCCAATGCAGATGTCCCATGTTAGGACTTCACAAACCATTTGTGATGAAGGACCAGGTCCTTTATAAAAAATTTTTAATCCATTGCAGACTGTAACTTTTTAAAATACAATATAAAAGAATTACTAGAAAAATATAATTTTAAAGGCAAAATTATACAAAGTAGAAGCCAAAATGTTTTAAAATCCAAGAGACACAAGATTGCATTTTATCATAATCAGAATAAACTTAAAGTAAGAAAAAAATTACAAAACAGTACACATTTATTGAAAGGCAACTAAAATAGAGAATTATTATTTAAGAAATTTTTGTCATTCTGCAGTTGTAACTAGAATTATGGAAGAAATAGTGATTAAAAAAAAAAAAATAGAGGGGCGCCTGGATGGCTCAGTTGGTTAAGTGTCTGACTCTTGATTTTGGCTCAGGTCATGATCTCAGGGTCCTGGGTTTGAGCCCTGTGTTGGGCTCCATGCTCACCAGGGAGTCTGTCTGAGGGTTCTCTCTCTCCCTCTCCTTCTGCCCCTCCCCCACTCCTGCTTGCTTTCCCTCTCTCTCAAATAAAATTAATAAATCTTAAAAAAATAGTTATTGCTCATACAAAAAATAGTGTCTGTGTCCAGCTTCTGTGTCTAAAATAGAAATATTTAAAAAATTATAAATTTATATAATTATTGGAAATATACATATTCATATATAATATTTGTGTATATATTGCCATGGTAATAATGTATATGTATGTATAATATACATATGAATATGTATACTTTTAACAATTACATACATTTATAAATAATAATGAATAAACCAAATATATATGATATATTAGTATGTATTTATGAATATATATGACATCTAAGATTATATATTTTGCCTTTTTAAAAGATTTTGTTTATTTTAGAGAGAGAGGGAATGTGAGTAGGTTGGGGGCATAAAGAGAGACAGAGAATCTCAAGCAGACACTATGCTGAGCCTAGAGCCTGATGTGGGGTTTGATCTAATGATCCTGAAATTGTTACCTAAGCCAAAAACAAGAAATGGAGGCTTAACTGGCTCAGCCACACATGCTCTCCTATTTTGCTTTTTATAAAGAGGTATATTGATGTCTATTTCTCTCTTTAGGTCTGTTAATATTTGCTTTATTTATTTAGGCACTCCTATATTGGGTGCATAAATATTCACAAACATACATATTTGCATAATATACATCTTATATATAAAAGAGAAAAAAACAGAAACATGATAATAGTTGGGACTTTAATTCCCCACTCTCAAAAATGGATAGTTCATCCAGTTGGAGAATCAATATGGAACAACAGATTTGAATAATACTATAGATAAATGGACATAGGCATGTACAGAACTTTCTATCCAACAACAGCAGAAAAAATATTCTTTTCAAGCACACAAGAAACATTTTCTAGGATAAACATATGTTACATCACCAAATAAGTCTGAGCAAGTTCAAGAAGTTAGAAGTCATATCAAGTATCTTCTCTGAGCAAATGGTATGAAACAAAATCAATAAATAGTGGGGGGAAAATTGGAAAACTCATGAGTAGTTGGAATGAGGAATGAAATTTTCCTGAACAACCAATGGATCAAGAAGAAATTAAAGGGGTACCAAAAAAAAATTCTCAAGACAAATGAAAATAAAAATGAAAACAATCCATACCAAAATCTATGGGATACAGCAAAAGCTGTTTTAAGAGGGAAGTTCATAGCAACAAATGCCCATGTTAAAACCAAAAAAAAAAGATCTCAAGTAAATAATCTAACTCTATACCTCAAAGAACTAAAAAAAGAACAAACTGAGCACAAAGTTAGGAGAAGGAAGGAAATAATAAAGATCAGAGGGGAAATAAATGAAATAGAGAATAAGAAAATAATACAAAAGATAAACAAAACAGAGTTCATTCTTTGAAAAAAAAAATTGACAAACCTTTAGCTAGACCAACCAAAGAAAACACAGAGAAGACCCAAATCAAACAAATTTTAAGTAAAAGAGGAGATATGACAACTGATATCACAGAAATACAAAGAATTATAAAAAGTTGCTATTATAACTATACATCAACAAACTCTGAAACCTAGAAGAAATGCAAAAATTCCTAGAAACCTATAACCTACCAAGACTGAGTCAGGAAGAAATAAAAATTAACAGAACAACTACTAGTAAGGAGATTTATTTAGTAATCAAAAATCTCCCAATAAAGAAAATCCTAGGACCAGATGGCTTTATTGGTGGATTTTACCAAAAATTCAAAGGAAAATCAATCCTTCTCAAAAACTTCCAAAAACACAAAGAGGAGGTAACACTGTCAAACTAATTTTATGAGGGCAGCATTATCCTGATACCAAAGCCAGAAATCACACTACTAAACAGGAAAACTACAGACCAATGTCCTTAATGAAGATAGCTACCATATTTCTCAATGAAATACTAGTAAGCCAAATTCAGTGGCACCTTGAATAAATTATTAACCACGACCAAATGGGATTTATATCAGGGATGAAAGGATGATTCAACACATGCAAATCAATGTAATACATAGTATTAAAAAGAATAAAAGAAAAAATTATGTGATCATTTTGATAGATACAGAAAAAGCTTTTCACAAATTTAGCATCCATTTATGATTAAAAAAAAAAAAAACTCTTAACAAACTGGGTACAGAATGAATATACCTCAACACAGAAAAAGGTCACATGCAACAGCCCTTTGCTGTCATCATACTCAATGGTGAAAGGTTGAAAGCATTTCCTCTAAGTTCAGGACCAAGACAAATGTGCCTATTCTCACCACTCTTATTTAACATAGTACCGGAAGTCCTTGCCAGAGCAATCAGACAAGAAAAAGAAATAAAAGTCATGGGACTGGAAAGGGAAGAGGTAAGATTGTCTCTTATTTCCAGATAGCATGGTTTTATATGTAGAAAATCCTAAAGATCCACCAAAAAAAAAAAAAAAAAAAAACCTCCCACCCCCAAAAAACACACACGCACACACAAAAAAAGATAGCAACAATCAAGAAATTCACTAAAAAACAATCAAGAAATTCACTAAACTTTCAAGATATAAAATTAATACACAAAAATCAGTAGTATTTCTATCTATTAACAACAAATTATCTGAAAAAATGAAGAAAATTATTTTATTTACAATAGAATCAAAAGCAATAAAATACTTGGAAACATATTTAACCAGGGAGGGGAAAGATCTTTACACTGAAAAATATAAGACACTAATGAAAGAAATTGAAGGTAACACAAATAAGTGAAATCCAATCCATGTTCATGGATTGGAAAAATCAGGTTGTTAAAATGTCCATACTACTCAAAGCTATTTATAGATTCAATGCAATGTCTATCAAGGTTCTGATAGCATTTTTTTACAGGAATAGAAAAAGCAATTCTAAAATTTATATGGAATTACAAAAACCCCCAAAGCAATCCTAAGAAGAGCAAAGCAGGAGGCAGCATGCTTCCTGATTTCAAGCTGGATTATAAAGCTATTATCATCAAACCAGTATAGCAACACATAAAAACAGACACATAGACCAGTAGAACAGAACCAAGAGCATAGAAATAAACCCATTTATATAAAATCAACTAATATTTGACAAGGGAGCCAAGAATACTCAGTGGAGAAAAACTGTCTCTTCAATAAATGGGGCTGTGGAAGTTGGATATTCACATGTAAAATAATGAAACTAGGCTCCTATCATACACAAGTCACAAAAATTAACTTGAAATGTATTAAAGACTTAAATGTAAGATCCAAAACCATAAAACTCCTAAAAGAAGACATAGTGGATAAGCTCCTTGACATTGGTCTTGGCATTTGGATTTGACACCAAAATCAAAGGCAACAAAAGCAAAAATAAAATATGTAGGACTATGTCAAACTTAAAACTCTGGCATGACAAAGGAAATGATCAACAAATGAAAACGCAACCTAGAGAGTGGGAAAAAATATTTGCAAATCATCTATTTGATAAGGGGTTAATATCCAAAATAGGTTAAGAACTCATATAGTATAAAGAACTCAGACTCAATAGCAAAAAAAAAATAATCCAATTTAAAAATGGTCAAATGACCTGAACAGACATTTTTCCAAAGAAGATATATGAACAGCCAACAGGTGTTTAAGACCATAATCCTTTCTACCACCCCAGAAAAAAGAAAAGAAAAAAAAAAAAAGAGAGAGAACCCATGAATTTCCTTAACGGTATCCTTATGCTGATTATAGTATAAGTTGAGGGGAAAAGACCATCTTAAAGACAGAAAGCAAAAGGTGGGTTAGTATTTGAAGAGTTCCATCATCGTGATCCATTAAAACTTAAAACTGACTATTGCTATAAGAGCCCACATAATATTCATTATGTGGAAGATGAGGAGAAAGACACTAGTGCTTTTGTAGTTTAAAAAGTTTATGAACCCTAAACTGGCACCTGGTTATAAAATGAGTTAAAGCAAACATCGCACACTATGGAAAAACATGAGAAGCAGTTCCTTTAAAGTTGAGAAAAATATAAGAATGGCCATGATCACCATTCGAAACACCATTACAATAGATATCCTAACTTGATCAATTAGATAATGAACATATGATATAAGGGATATTTTAATAATGCTCTTTTTATAGATATGATAAATATAATTCTATAACTGCAAGAACAATTACAAACAACTAAAACCAGTAAAAGTTCAGCAAAGTTGCTTAGAGGACATATGACTTTACTGCATAATCAGTTGCAAAATATAACATTATTATAGCTCTTTCACAAAAATACAAAAACATCACTTGTGGGAAATACAAAAGAAACAAGATACATAAGGAGAAATGCATAAAACTTTATTGTAGGACCTAAAAGAGATCACTGGTATATACATTCATCATTTAAAAATTAAAAATAGGAATGCCTGCATGGCTCAGTTGGTTAAGAGGCTGCCTTTGGCTCAGGTCATTATCCCAGCAACCTGGGATCAAGTCCCACATCAGGGTCCTTGCTCAGCAGGGAGCCTGCTTCTCTCTGTCTCTGTCTGCCACTCTGTCTGCATGTGCTTGCTCTCGCTCTCTCTCTCTCTCTCTGACAAATAAATAAATAAAATCGTAAAAAAATTTTTTTAAGTAAAATTAAAAATAACAAAATATTGGAGGGAGGAGTCAAGATGGCAGAGAAGTAGCAGGCTGAGACTACTTCAGGTAGCAGGAGATCAGCTAGATAGCTTATCTAAAGATTGCAAACACCTACAAATCCAACGGGAGATCGAAGAGAAGAAGAACAGCAATTCTAGAAACAGAAAATCAACCACTTTCTGAAAGGTAGGACTGGCGGAGAAGTGAATCCAAAGCGACGGGAAGATAGACCGCGGGGGGAGGGGCCGGCTCCTGGCAAGCGGCGGAGCAACAGAGCACAAAATCAGGACTTAAAAGTCTGTTCCGCTGAGGGACATCGCTCCAGAGGCTTAACCGGGGTGAATCGCACACAGGGTCAGCATGGCCTCAGGTCCCGCAGGGTCACAGAAGGATTGGGGGTGTCTGAGTGTCGCAGAGCTTACAGGTATTAGAACGGGGAAGCCGGCTACAGAGACAGAGCCGAGGAGTGAGCTCTAAGCTCGGGTTTACCTTGAACTGGTCGCAGGCTCGGTCAACTCGGAGCACGGCCAGAGGCCAGGGTGACGGGAGCAATTGGGCGCTGTTCTGAGGGCGCACTGAGGAGTGGGGCCCCAGACTCTCGGCTCCTCCAGGCCGGAGACTGGGAGGCCGCCATCTTCATTCCCGTCCTCTGGAACTCTACAGAAAGCGCTCAGGGAACAAAAGCTCCCGAAAGCAAACCCGAGCTGAGTACTCAGCCCGGCCCAAGGTAAGGGCGGTGCAGCGCCACCTGGGGCAAAGACACTTGAGAATCACTACAACAGGCCCCTCCCCCAGAAGAACAACAAGAAACCCAGCCAGGACCAAGTTCACCTACCAAGGAGTGCAGTTTCAACAGCAAGGAGAGCAGCGGAATTCCAGAGGAGGAGAAAGCAAAGCACAGAACTCATGGCTTTCTCCCCATGATTCTTTAGCCTTGCAGTTAATTTAATTTTTTTTTCTTTTTCAATTTTTTTTCTCTTCTTCTGCTAAATTTTTTTAACTTTTACCCTTTTCTTTTTTAACGTTTTTTAACTAGTTTATCTAATATATATATATTTTTTTCCGTTTTATATTTTTCATTATTGGTTTTCTTTTTTTGTTTGTTTTTTTTTTTTCTTTCTTTCTTTCTGAACCTCTTTATATCCCCTTCCCTCCCCACTCATGATTTGGGATCTCTTCTGATTTGGCTAAAGCATATTTTCCTGGGGTTGTTGTCACCCTATTAGTATTTTACTTGTTCCTTCATATACTCTTATCTGGACAAAATGACAAGGAGGAAAAATTCACCACAAAAAAAAGAACAAGAGGCAGTACCAAAGCCTAGGGACCTAATCAATACAGACATTGGTAATATGTCAGATCTAGAGTTCAGAATGACGATTCTCAAGGTTCTAGCCAGGCTCGAAAAAGGCATGGAAGATATTAGAGAAACTCTCTTGGGAGATATAAAAGCCCTTTCTGGAGAAATAAAAGAACTAAAATCTAATCAAGTTGAAATAAAAAAAGCTATTAATGAGGTGCAATCAAAAATGGAGGCTCTCACTGCTAGGATAAATGAGGCAGAAGAAAGAATCAGCGATATAGAAGACCAAATGACAGAGAATAAAGAAGCTGAGCAAAAGAGGGACAAACAGCTACTGGACCATGAGGGGAGAATTCGAGAGATAAGTGACACCATAAGACGAAACAACATTAGAAT